>NW_015386705.1:154712-215260 GCF_001527695.2 Protobothrops mucrosquamatus
CTGGCTGTAAGCCGCCCTGAGTCCTTCGGGAGAAGGGCGGGGTATAAATTTAATAAAATCTAAATCTAAATCTAAAATCTAATTATACCTCTTAGCGACTGAAATTCTGGTCCCAGTAGTGATGGTAAATCAAGGATTACCTATATTGTTTCTAACAAAACTACATAAACGTATTCATTTGAATCAAAAGAGGCTTTCACTTCTATAGTACAGTCTGTGGTGAAATGTGGTCCAGATTCCCAAGATGGATGGATCACATTCCAGAGGAGCAAAAAGCAGCAAAGTTTAGATAGTTAGGTGAGGACAGGGCCAGCAGCCAAACTGCTGGCCCGCGGGCCAGATCCATCATAGCGAAACTGTGCCCACCGTTGCCGGCAATGGCAAAAAAAGTCACAATACGTTATGACACGACATGTGATGTTGCGAGTTTGACACCCCTGGGTTAGGAGAAAAAAGAGTTAAGACAGCTCATTTCTAGGAGTTCTTAGAGTATGTGTTTAATGGTGAAAGCGGTCTGCTAAGTAAGGAACAATGAAGGAAACTCCTTAGAAGTACCTCCTGGTTTTGGAGCTTGATATGGACAAACATTCAGGGTTTTTATGGGAGCTGCAGTATGAATTATTAACAAAGTTGCTGAGATGAACTTTTCATGCCCTTCTTGTTGTGGAATTTAGGCGCCTAAGACTTGAAAAAAAAAACAGATTCAGAGAAGCCACAGTATTGTGGTTAGATAATTTTATACTCCGGACATAAGGATTTTCTGGTCCCACACAATATGATCGTTTGTATTATTTTAGTTGCAGAAACATCAAGAAAATTTGGGAATAAACAGCTGTTAAGAAATATAGTGAGTGCAAATAATCATGTACAAATCCAGCTACAGTAGCTTGCCCCTGACAAACAAATGTTTGTAAAAAGAAGGAAAAATCAGTTTCATCTACTATGGACTCTAACCTGCCCATATAAATCCAGATTGCTATGACAACCTACTTAACAATCAGATTTCAGTAACCAATTTAGGAGTGGTTAATGCAACAGATTAAAATCTGAGAAAGTCAGGTTGAACTTCAAAATTCCATTGTTCTATCCAAAAAGTGCATTTGTATAGATAGAGGTAATCTATGAGGAATTAGTTGGCTAATATAAATTTTAAAAAAGAACAAATGTGAGTAAAACCTTTTTTTAATTAAATGACATTTAACGTTCTGTTAAATGGGCAGCCCACACAATTTGCCACTTTTCAATATGATTAAGTACAAAAGATATTCTTAGTTTCCTGGTATTTTGCTATTGTAAATTTGCCACTAATAATGAAAATTGAATTTCTTCTGTTGGACCATTTTATACATATCCTAAGAAAAATGGATTATAAAGCTACACTAGTATCAATTTCTGGACTGTTATCTAATCTTTTGAAAATGTTCAGCTTAAAAAAGTACCATTAAAGATGGTAATACAGTGCTTTCAAGAGAGTCTGTTTATATGATAGAAGAGTTTAATGTGTTGATTTTAAGTGATGTGGACATGCCATACATTCAGTGTTAACATTCTTGATTTATATGCTAAAATTACTTCCAGAAGACATTAATTCATTTGACTCATTTCAAACCAAATTAAAACTTGAGTGACCCATTCTTATGCAGAATATATTCAATAGAAACATGTTACCCATCAACAATAAAATTTCTAAACACATAAACCCTTTTGGAGGCTTTATATGCTTTTTCCTTTGGATAAAGGTACAGCACCTGATGCTAAGGTTAATCCAGCTGCTGGGAAGCTTCTCTTTGTTAGAAAACCCTTTCATGTAGGTAATGAAAAAAATGAATGAGAAGCAAATCTACAGGTTTCATTCCCAGATTCATTCCTTTCTTACAGTCCTCACTTTCACATTCAGCCCCAGACTTCAGTGCATAATGAGTGTGCAATAAGAGCCGGAAGGATTAGTAGGCAATAGGGAAGCTGGTGCTTTTGGAACCCAAGTAGCGGACGCATGGGGGGGGGCAGCATTTCAAGAGAAGGCCCTGTGGCACGGTCCACCCCATCCCCCAGTTGTGAATGAGTGCAGGCCCCAATTGGTTGAATGCCCTGGGAAAGAAAAGGCAGCAGCAGGTATTTTTCTCCCCTTAAACACAGAATGCAGCACACAAGAGGAAGCATTGTGAATGAATACATAACAGTTGTGGGGTACATGCCATCCTAGTGAGGCAATCTTAGTACCCGGCAGTGTGAGAGAGCCCATCAGTCATAAAGAGAAGGAAAGGCATCTGCTCTGTTCCTTGCTAAAGAAAGGCAAAAGAGAAGGCTGTAAAAAAGCTTGAATCTAAAACCTGTTTCCTTCTTGTCTGCCCAAGATATATAAGGTGGAATAAAGAAGATGGCACCATTTCTGACCCTCAATTGCTGTCCTTGTACAGTGCAGTCTGCCACCAGCTGCTCAACAAAGCAGCTGACCATCAGCAAGAATTATATAATGGAAATTCAGTGCTTGTAGCCAGCTGCCCAGCTGGCTAATGAAATTTCATCAGGAATGTATCAGCAGGTTTGTTAATTTATCTAGGAAATAAATCCAACACATCTTTTTGATTCAAGCTCTAACATAAAGCATTTTGTCCAAGCCATGGCATGTTGCCTCATAGTACCAATCCGTTCCATCTCTCTTTGTCTTTATGCCTAGTATCACTTTCTTCGGTTTCACAGTGTATTTGCTCAAACAGTAGAACTGTTCTACCAGGAGAAGAGGAGACCCAGCATAGTGACCAGTATTGAATTAGACCACCATGGAATGAGAACTGCAATTAATTTTAGAAAGCTTTCTTTCTGAGCTGAAACTAAACCTTGTATTCTCAAGCAGCAGGAATAAGGGTTGGCTCTGGATATTTAATTGAAAAGAAAGGAGTGCTGTTTTTTTTTTAAAAAAACAACACACCATTCAGCCAAGTTTCAATTCTATTTCAACTGAGTTCATGATTGAGACCTAATAATATTTATCAGAGCACTCTGGGTAGATTAGCAAGTTACAGGTCACCAACAAAACCAGGAAATGAATCAACAAAACAGAGAACAATAAAAACAAAAGAACAAGTTTACATAAAATTGCATGTATCAATTTAGTTGTATGTAATCAGAGCTGGGACAGGCAATCTTTAACCTTTCAGATATTGTTGAATTATAACTTCTACCAACCTCAGTCAATAAATAGTATATTAACATCTAGGAAGCTATAGTTGTCCCACTCCAAAATAAAATATAACCTTACATTAGCCATGATCACTGGTGAATTTTAGGACTTAAAGTCTGCATATTTGGAGGTTGCCAAGGCTGATGAGGGCTATTTGAAGAGAGGACTCCATCTTCTAAAGGAAGAACACAAGAGCATATGAATAGCCTTGCTCATTCAGCCTAAGGTTCATCCTTGTCTTGTGTTTTGTTTTTTATTATAGCCAACTGTATAATTCTGGGATACTTACAAGCAACTGATGACAATACACCCCTTTCCCACCATATTTCTCTTATAATTGATATTTGGAGGCATGAGCCTTCAAGATTAACGCCCTTGATAAATATTCATTAATTTACCAATCCCCTTTTAAAGCCATTAACTTTGGTGGTACATGTAAAGCAGTATTTCTATTCTAATTAGGATATGTTAGGTAGCTGGGAGGAATATTAGATGAGGAAGATAAGAACATAGCAGAGCATTGCTGGATTGGACTTCTGACCCATTTAGATTACCAGTCTGTTCTCAAGTGGCCAGCCAACTGCACTAGGAAGCCTACTAGTCTCCCAGCAGATGGCCTTCAGAGGCTGTCCCACTACCATCAAGGCTAATAGTAATTGATCCCATGACTTCCATGAATTGCTCCAACCAACTGATAAGCAGCACTACATCCTAGGGTAGTGAATTCTAACATTTAATTATGTATTGTGTAAAAAAATTGTTTCCTTTCATCCGTTCCAATTTTTCCAGTCAATTCTATTGGATGTCCTCTGGTTTTAGCATTTTGGGAAGGGCTTCTCCTTGCCCACTTTATCTACACCATACATAATTTTATATATCACAATCATGTCCCTTCTCATTCACCTACTTTCTAGACTAAAAGGCTCAAAGGTCACAACCTGTCCTCATAGGAAAGCTTCTCTAGTCCCTTGGGCAGGGGTCTTTAAACCTGGCCCTTTTATGACTTGTGGACTTCAACTCCCAGAATTCCTCAGCCAGTCCACAAGTCATAAAAGGGCCAAGTTTGAAGACCCCTGCCCTTGGGCAACTTAGTTAGGTTTATGTTTTTTTGTGTTTAATGCTATTAATGGAGAAATTAATAGATAAATATTGAACAAATAATGAAAAAAATATTTTCTTGACATGTCTTATTAAGGCGTATGAATTCAAACAATATTATACTGTATACTTCATAGAATTTAAAGATGTGTTATTTGTACAGGTAGTCCTTGAGTTATGACCATAATGGAGCCTGCCCATCATGGTTGTAATTTATGACAGTTGCAAAGCAATTTTACAATCCTTTTTTGTGGTGGCTGTTAAATGAATGCAGTGTTCACAAAATAGCCACTGCAGCCCTTAAGCAAATGCCGTGGTCATTAAGCAAACCAATGGTTCTGTATGGACTCAGTTTTGCCAAAAAAACAGAAGTAAATGCCAGTTTTCTGCAAAACTGTTGTAAATTGTGGGTTACTTGACCATGGGATGCTGCAAGCAGCCCTAAATGTTGTTTGAATGGCGAACACCCATCGTTCAGCCATGTGACCATGGGAGGAGGGCAATCATCAATCATCAAAACTTTGAATTTGGGTCATGAGTACACTAAATAACCAGTCTTAAGTCAAGGACTACCTGTATTCATTCCATTTGTTTCTAGCATTAGATGGCTCATAGGCACTACATACGGTACTTTCCTTTGTTCTTTGCACATTATCCCTGCAATAATTTAGTGAAGTAGGTTACTTCCAAACTGAGGGAACACCTTCAGTAAGCTGTAGCAATAAAAATACTGGTTAATTGTCTTTCTTCTTTAAAGACATTTTCCCCTTAGGAAAATTATGTATATTAGAAAGTGTATAAATGCAAGACAATGATTTCTAAACCCATGGAAACATTATGCAAATAAGACGTGGAGCTTCCACTTTGAAAATCTCGACTGCAAATGTTTTAAGTAATGGCGACTGATCTGAGCACTTTTTCACAGGCCAGTTTATATTTGCACCCTAGCTCTAAACACAGTATCACACTGTTGTGTGTGCAGCTTTCTTTGTCACACCCTTGAAGACAGAAAAATGTATAAGTATTGGCTGTGTCAGTGTCCAAAAATATTTTTCTGCTGATGTTGTCAGCCAAATTCTAAAATCCTCTTTCTCTGCAATAAACCTTGAAGCTCAAGCCCAGATTCCGAAATATTTATTATATTAATGTGAATATATTAGGAATACCTTGGAATGTTTAGAATTGGCAACGGGCTCCCTTATGCAGTGATGATTTCAGCATTTATCTCTGATTTTAGACAGATCAAATATGTGGCTCTCGCATATGCACTATTATTATCAGTGCTTATTTTGATTGTATGGGCTTTTGCAATTGATGAAGAACAGAATGAGCTCTCGAAGCATTGGTTTTTTTTTTCTTTTCCTTTCATGTTTTGTTGAAGTAAGTCTCCAGGTATAACGTTAACAAACTGTGGCCTTCCTGATGTTTCTGAACTGCATCTCCCAGCATTCTTCACTATACGCCATAGTGGCTGAGGCTGGTGGGAACTGAGGTTCTGCAACATCTGATGTATCCATATGATGGGCTTCAGAGTGTAAAGGGTATTTATTTATTTATTTGTTTGTTTGTTTGTTTGTTTGTTTATTTATTATTTAAATTTATATACCGCCCTATCTCCCTTATGGGACTCAGGGCGGTGAACAGGCAATAAATAAAAATCACAATAAATATTAAATAAAAAGCCTGCTCTAAAATACCCCATATAAAAACCCCTAGCAAAACACAATCAAAACTATGCCAGGCCGGCCGCATGGAATAGATGGGTTTTCAAGGCTTGGCGGAAGAGGCACAGGTCCGTAGTTGTATGTAGGTCGGGGGGGGGTAGGTCATTCCAGAGGGCAGGAGCTGCCACAGAGAAGGCTCTCCCCCTGGGGGTCGCCAGCCAGCATTGACTGGCCGACGGCAACCTAAAGAGGCCCTCTCTGTGGGAGCGGACTGGTCGAAGGGAGATATTTGGTAGGAGGCGGTCTTGCAAATACCTAGGTCCATTGCCATGGAGCGCTTTAAAAGTTGTTACTAACACCTTGAAGCGCACCCGGAAGGCCACCAGCAGCCAGTGCAGCTCGCGCAGGAGAGGTGTTACATGGGAGTAAGGCATTGTACTTAAATTGCTTTTCAACTCTTGAAAAACAGACACCAAAGTGATCATGCAAAACTAAGACAATTTACACATTGCAGAGTTTTTACTGTCTTGCTGAGGTTGCCATTTTGGAAATAAAGCCTCAGATTACGCCAGTGCTTATAATGCAAAAGCTTTGGGAAATTGAACAAGCATACCTCCAGTGTTTAGAAATAATTGCCTCAGCAATCAAATCTGATTCTTGTTCATCAAAGATTTGCTCGTTTTAATTGCTGGCTGCTTTCTATAGGAAAATTCAGCTAAGCAGCTGACTATTCTTGTCTGTTAGCAAAGGGTTCCATAAGAACATCTAGATTTCATTGGAATAAAGAGGAACCACTGTGGCTGAAGAGATATTTAGTAGCCACAGCTAAGTATTTTGAGACTGCAGACCCATGAACATGACACAAAAGCTATCATGTGCGTGGGTCAGTATTGTCTGCCCTGGACCTTCCTCTATATTTTCCTGACATCATGATATATTGGTCCTTTTATGGATCATTCTTTTGTAGTTGTGAAGGGCTTGCACCTCCTACTGAACTATATCAGTGGGAATGTATATTCCCAGCAGTGTCACATTTGACAGCCAGGTCATTCGTAAGAGTTTAGACTAAATTTGATCCATTGGAGAAGTATCAAATAATGCCAAGAAACAAAATGTATATTCAAAAGTGGAACAATGTCAACATAATAACAGAAAACAAGCCCCCATTTTGGAAGGCCAGAAAGTATCCAAAACACTGTGCGAAAGTAGGAGAGGATCAGTTAGGAGTAGCACTAGTGGTTAGGGATGTGGCTGGATTAAATCTAAAAATATATTCACATGTTGATGTGCCTATTGATAAAAGGGTGATTTAATGATGATAAGATGTCCTTCCTTCCTTCCTTCCTTCCTTCCATCCATCCATCCATCCATCCATCCATCCATCCATCCATCCAATGTCAGAACCGTGAATCAAGATAAACTTTATATTCTCAGAATATAAATATATATAAATATCAAAGACGGGGAAGCAGCAAAACTGAAATGGACTGGAATGTCCATCAGAGTATCCAATATTCTACAGCAGGAAAAATGTATATAGAATAAATGGAGTAGCCATATTTATCAGCAAAAAGTCAAAGTTAATACTGTGCTCAAATACAAACCCAAATGACAGAATGATCCCAATATAATCCAAGGTAATCCAATCGATATTACACTGTGGAAGCAGAAGCTATGATGACTTGCAACACCTTATTGACCTAAGTGACACAATTCTAAAAAGGCATTGTACTAATTATAGAAGAGTGAAATGCTGAAACTGCAAATAAAATACTCTCTGAAAAATGGGAAACTTCGTCCTTTTTGTATGAAATGACATAGCAATCAGACAAATAGAATTGTCAGGAAAAATTCACAGGTCCATCTTGTGTGCCAGTTGTGCAGTTCCTGGATTGGCAACCCTTGCTTACAGTCACTCACATCTTAGTCACCTACAGATTGGACTACTGCAATGACCTCTACATGGGGCTGCCCTTGAAAAGTATCTGGAAACTTCAACTGATATAGAATGCAGGCAGTTATGTGCACTGCTAGCACAGCATATGTTCCACCTACTTTTGTGAGCTGCACTGGTTTCCAGTTTGTTTCTGGCTCCAATTCAAGATAGTAGTTTTAACCTTTACATTTCTTCAGGACGTGGGGCCAGATTATCTGAGGGACCATTTTTCACTGCTCAATCAGCCCTCCCCATCAGATCTGGCAAACATGCTTGGGTACCTTCAGCTAGAGATTTACATTTAGTGATTCTAGGAGAGGTGTCTTCTCTGCTGTGGTGCCCAGCCTATGGAATATTCTTCCTCCCACAATTAGATTGGCCCCATCCATTTTAATATTCCAAAAGGTCCTTAAGACTTGATTATTTAACCAGGCCTGGAGTTACTTTGGAACTAGAGATTTATCTAGATGGCTCATTGTTGAGGCCATTCATCTATGTATTTTTGGTTTCATTATATTTATTATTATGGTCTTTTATATTTGTATTTACTCTTTTTATACCTTCGCTTTTTATTGCGCACTATCCAAAGTCGCCTTGGGTGAGATGGGCAGCTCTATGAATTTGATAATAAATAAATACTCAATGTTTATAGCAAATTCCTTCATCCAAGTGCCTAAAAGATTACTCTTTTTGGTAATCAGAAGGTAGGAAGTATTTTTATTGTATAATACTAATGTGTTCATCTGGGATACTGGCACACAAAAGGCAAAAATAGAGAAATCTATATGTCCCTGTAGAAATTACAGTACAATGTTATATGTACCGGTATTTGTTTTTCTTTCTTTTGAACCAGCCACTCAAACTTATTTAAAGGATATATGATTATGCAGTAAAAATAAAAATAAATTAAATAGATTAGATTTGATAAATAGGGTTGCCTAAAAAACTCTGAATGAAATTTATCTCTTCATTAAAGGCGATGCCAACAAAAATACCCAGTTTTTAACAATACATGGGAAGCACAGTAAGAAAAGCTGAATGAAAATCATGTCATCTTTCAGTTGTGGTGCTCAGGAAAATCAAAAATACCCTTGAAGGGAGAAAGGACAAATTATTCAGAATTAGATCAAGTGAAAACAGGTTACTCTCTGAAAGCAGTAATAAGGAATCTTAGATATTTTGTATCTATAATGAAAGGGAGGAGGGGACTTTGGAAAAGATCTTGATGCTTGGACAAATTGAAGGTAAATGAATAACTTAGCTTTTGAACATGCTGATTGGCAATTATGGTTCAACACATCTGGTTGGACTATTCTGTTCTGAGTGCAAGCCTTCAGGACAGGAGATATATTATTTTCATCATCTGCTACTGGAACCCTTTTAATTGAAGCTTGTGCTAGCTGGAAATTCTGGAATTTGAAATCTCAGCATATTTGAAGGTTGGCATGTGGCATGTATATTTGCTTTTGAGTAATTGCTCAGGTAGAAAAACATTGTTGGCTGATGGACATGTATTAAAATAGTACATGAGCCATATCTGTATCTAATGGTTAAGCATGCTTTCTTTTATTGTATTTGCTAGCTGCATAGGTTCTTGAATTACCGGTACTTCTTGAAATATAAAAGGCTGCCGTTGCCAGGTTGATATATAGGGAAAATAGTTTCAAATCAAACATTGGGTGATGCCTTTCTTAGGACTAGCCAAATGATAGGAGTTTAGCTTCCTAGTTCTCTTGAATTCGGTGACTTGTTTGATGAAAAGTTCTGCAGAACTCTAAATTGCATATTTGTTATGTCATTTTGATTGGTACCAATGGATTTAGGGGTCCCCCCCCCAATCTGGAACTGAATTCATAGGCCACACCATAGAGACACTGCCTCATCTCTCTTCTTTCTTTTTCCCTTCCATAACAGGAAGTTTAACAGTTGTTGCTGTTGAGCTGAAATTTCCCCTGAAGCAATTGAAAAGGCTGTTCTACTTGAGACAATTACAATTTTCACTATTTGTTTGGTTTCCTTGGTTATGGCATTGCCCAGCTTAGTAAGCACATTTTCCTTATGTCAGTCTAGCCAGTCCCTACATCATCAGTTGTTGAATAAAGGAGCTAAAATGTCTTTAATTTTTAAAGGCATCTGATATTTGCTATGGAAAATCTCCTAGATAAGGTCAAGGGGCCATTCTTATTCCAGCTGTTACTTTGTTCCTTGATTATGTGGGTTTTTTCCCAGAAAAAAAAAGAGATTTCTCAATGTTCAGCCTTTTCATAATGGGCTATGATTACTTGATTGAATCTGGTTCCTTTTTGTCTCTTTGTGAATTGCATCTTTGAAATAATTTTGATTTGATTAAAAATGATTTTTTTAAAAACCAAGCAAAGACTTGCTTATCTTTATCCATGTTCAAGGTCTAATTGTTGTATATCTTGGAGAAAAATTATGAAGGCATTATAGGATCCAAAAAAAGAAAACATGGGTAGATTTCATTCATATTAATCATACTGAAGATTTGCAATTTTTCTTTTTGAAGAAGATATCCCAAAAGGTTGGTTTACTTTCCCTCTGAAATGGCCTTCATATCTCACTCAGAAAATAATAAAAATGTCCAGTGATTGGTCAGAGTGAGGCATTTTGAAATAAACCATGTATTAGGTAAATCCACTAAAACTATAAGACAATCTCTTTGCATAGCTCAAATAGTTTCTTGCAACTTCATAAGCTAAGCAGAACCTGAACAGTTAGCTTCAAGCAGAACCCTACACTAAGAATGTAATGACTTTAAAAACTAATTAAGACTAGCTTTGCTAAATCCAAACTGACAACAGAAGACAGGCTAATGTTCTTGGCAAAGATTTAACAAAGTTTTTGTCCTTTGTTTAGCATCAAAATATTGGTAGACTGTCTATTTATGTTCTCACTTTACTTCTGTGAACTCCATTCAATATTTAAAATAGAATAACATATAATTCTTTATTGGCCAAGTGTGATTGGACACAGAAGCAATTTGTCTCCGGTGCATAAGCTCTCAGTGTACATACAAGCAACAAAGTGATAGGTCATAGACCATAAATCATAGTTATCATAAATCATATTTGTGGCCCGCAATGATTTTTATTAATTTATCAATATGTCCCTTTTCTCTTGATGAGTTATACAGGCTCCCCTATCCTGAAATAATACATTTAAATGAATTATATTTTTCTTGTGCTATCTATTTCTTATATAACATTTCTTATTTGTCTGTCTGCCTATCTGCCTGCCTATCCTATCTACTATCATTTATATAGCTACCATCTCACAAAACAAGTGCCTCTGGGCAGCTTACAGCACATTAAAACAATAAATAAATATCTAAAAATCATAATTATTAACAGAAAATATAAATTTATTTATTTATTTATTTATTTATTTATTTATTTATTTATTTACTTACATAGATTAGATGTAAGTGAAACTAAATTATTTTTCTGTAGGTAGATAGACAAAGCTCAAAGGGGAAGTGATATTAAATGTGAAATAAGGACGATTGTTCCCACCATATCAAAATGCTTTCATATTGGATAATGATTAAATTTGCCCTCAAAAACATCCTCTTCAGAGGTAGTATTTATCAGCATCCTTTCAAAGTATTTTTTAAATCTTTTATTTGGTTAAGTTAATCAAAAGGAATCAATCAATTTGATGTTTTGAAGGTAACCTTTTTTGCTGATTCCTGTAGCCTAGGTAATTTAATAACACTTTACCATGTCATTTTGTGGTTCATGTGTATTTCGCAGAACTAATCTGCTTCGCAATGAATAGGGAAAACTTTTAATGTTTTTTCTTATCATCACAAATAGGAAGTTCATTGCATTTCTACACCACTTTGCATCCAAGAGCAAAAGGCTGTGTACACAGTACTTTTTTTTCCTCAAAGCAATTCTGTGCTATAAACTATGCTGCAGTATGAATGCATTCTAGAAAGGATTATAAATTATTTGGAAAGAGAAGAGGATTAGCTGGTCAGAATATAAGCTTTGGTTTGCATCATCTTGCATCATGTTATAGTTCTGCAGAAAACAGTCCAGTTGATTTGGCAGGGTAGAAATGGTTGGATCTGCTTTCTTCACATAACTCAAGGAAGCTTGAAAAGATAAAACAATTAATACTAGTTACAAAGTGTTAAGTCTTCTGATTTTCACCGCTGCTAAACATGCTTTACTGGGGTTTGTTCCTACTTGGCAGGAAGTGACAATAAAGCAAAACTATGAATCATGCATGAAAGTATGTAAAAAATGGGAAAGGATCTTGGAGATAATTTTAGTCCAGCTTCCTGTCCTGTGCAAAACCCCACAAAAGTGAAACTTTTTTCAAACTGTTAACATTTCTCTTTAAACAAATGTGTTTCTATCCTGCACATTGTCAAGGACTATTTTTGGTTCTGGAAGGAACAGGAGAGAACACTGATTTCTGTATTTCAACTTTTCATTCTGATTTTATTTTCAGCTGACATTGAAAATGGACAGCGGGGGCTGGACCCTGAGCAGATGCAACAACAGCAACTTAAACTTTGGGAAAGGCAGAGATTCTTTGAAGAAGTTTTCCAGCATGATGTTGATTTCTTCTTCCCAGTATCACACCTGCAGATAGAACACAGGAGACGTAAGTTCATGTGTCAAGTTCATAGACCATACAAAAGCAACCGGTATCATCAAGTACCAGTGTTCTACTCCAGATCTCTTTTTGTGACACTTTACAGCAACTGTACCACTGTTTTTCTGCAGGAAGACAACTTTTCCCCATCTTGAGCCCCCCAAAACCTATAAAAATAACAGCATGTGACCTCATATAGGCTCAGTGCTGTTAAATAACAAAACAACATCACATACAAATCCCAAAAAAGTAAGAAGAAAAAATAGAAAAAAACCTGATCCTGTCCATGCCATGATGCAGCCTTGCTTTCTCTACATCATTGTGCAGCTCAGTTTAGTCCCCAGGTTCCAGGAAAGGCTGCCTATCCTGTTTGTAAACAATGAATGGGAATATAGGAAATCTATGTATTATTTGTGTGAGAACAGTCAATAAGTTTGTAATTTACTTGTGATTAATTTGGGTAGCAAGCTATGAAATGGATATCCATTTCTTCCATAATAGGTGTAGATATAAACAATTATCAAGCTGTGTGCAGGTCTTATCCTGTGTTATGAGAATTCTTCATGCAGTATGACCTCTGATAATTTCTACATCTTTCCAGCTCCCCTAGGTAGCATTTCTTCCATGGAGGTCAATGTGGACATGCTGGAACAGATGGACATGTTGGATCTATCTGACCAAGACACTGTTGATGTATTTCTTAGCTGTGGGACAGAGGACAACAACAATGTAGCTACCCTATTGCCAGGTATGTACAACTTTGATAACTTTCCATATCAGTTGTTGACCCATGTGTTCCATCTGGAATGTGTTATGGCAAACTCTTTATTCAGGGAAAAGATTGGAAATTTAACCAAGTTAAATGTAGGCATAGGCAGTTCATCAAAACAGGTCCAACATGGGCATTAAAGGTAGAAATTAGTGTGAATGCAGATGCACTGGGCAATAAGAATAATCTTGAGAAACAATAAAACAATGGTCATAGACAAAAGAAATTTCAGTCTGAGGCAGAAATGTAATTTGAGAAAGCATCTCAGTCTTGACCCTCCCTGTTTCTAATGAAGATAAAGGGAGAGGGGAGGAGGTGCATTCAATTGAAAAAAATTATGTTACTGTAATATTACAATAAAAATAGTTTTAGCATTCTTGACTTTGATTTGCTAGTCTGGTCTATCTCAAAGGGCTGACAACAGAAAAGAGATGGACTGCTAGGGAAACACTTAGAATCTTGATCATTAGAAATACCACCTTAAACAATCTTCTAAGCCTAGGGCATAACTTTCATTGGTATCCTTTTCTGCAACTATGAAAAATACTGTAGAAACTTAAAAATAATACTGTTTTCTTTTTCTGTCATATTCTCTTGCTCTATTTGCTAAAATTAAAGTCAGGTGGGATAGAAACCAGGGAAGAAAAATATTCATAAGTGGGATGGTATACAGTGGAACCACATTGAAAAATTGTGGTACCAAACAGAGTCAGTCAAGGCATGTTCCCTTCAGGGGAGATTGTTACTGCTTCTTAGTGGGAGCATTGATTTGGGAGATGAAGTCATAACCTAAAACAAATTTCCAAATGGCCACTGGACAAGGTTTGAGCTTTTTGTTTTATAAGTTCTCAACTGTAGCTGAAAAACACAAATACATATTAAAAAATTTAAACCGAGAAGACATCATATACCTTTGTGTTAATCCAGAAACCTCACAGCCCCATCTAATGTTCTCCTATTACTACACAGAAACTCAGCTTTTCTTTTTTCTTTCCTACAAAAAAATATACATCTCCAGGCCATTTTGATTTGCTCCAAACTTTCAAGTATTTCCTATTACTCAAATGTATTCTTTACTCCTTTTCATAAATGTATAACTTCTATGTTGTCATATCTGGCCCTTTCTGTTTTAATTTGAACTGAACAAAATTGAAATAAACAATGAAATAAGAATCACGGATATGCTGTGGGCCATGGATAATTCTGGCATTTTGTAAAACTTGAAGCATCACAACATTTATATAGATTAAAGTCTAAGGAAACAATTGACTTTCTTACTCCCACTGTCAAGATTTGGATATGTATTTATCAACGCCTAACCTTAGCAATAGGAATCTTGGTTTAAGCCAGGAGTGGCCAAATCATGATGGACCTCTGACAAGTGCCCTAGCCCTATTGTGATCCCCAGAGCATCTCCAGCACACACTGCTGAGAGTGGCAAAATCATTGCCACCATTGTTAGGGGTTTGGAACAAAATAAAGGGCAAAAAAGGAGCAAGCCTCCTTTAGATTTAATATAATATACTTATTTCACTCCATAAACTGAACCCCTAAATTAGATTAAACATTTTTGCCCTAATAGCCCCATGACATCCCAGTATTAGCAGCCATGCTCAGTAAGCACTTGAAACCCTTTCAGAATTGGCTTCGGTTGGAATAATTTATAAGCCTTGTAAATAAATAAATTAAATAAACACACAATTATTTAGTGTTAACAAGAGAGCAGTAAAGCTTCTAGCCATATATGGTATCAACTTGGAAAAACTCCTTCTTGGCTTTCCAGGACAACACACACACACACACACACACACCAAGAAATGAACCTGAGGAGTTCCCTGTACCAGGTATATTGCATTGCTGTTTTGCTGGTCTTTTGGAATAAAATAAAGGGGGGTAGCAAAGGCAGCCAGGGTGTCCCCAAATGTGTATTTGCCAACTTTGTGCCAAGAGGGCAGACTGTCTCCAGTGCAGGTCCGAGCCTGTTTTGTGTCCTGTGATAGCAGGCTGCACAGAGAGGTGTGCAAAATGTTTCAGAGCAGAACTGTTTCAAACTCAGCCTGGAAAAGAAACCTGCTGTTTTAAAGCTCAAAGCTCGTTGTTCTGATTTTACTAGAATTGTTTCAAGTTAGAAACTGCTCTGTTTGGATGGGGGTTTGGAGCCATTTGGATCTGGTGTCCAAAATTTAAACAGAAAAACAACCCGTCTGGTGATAGTAGTGTCTTGCGTGTCTGCATTGTCTGCTGTCTGCACATTGTGAACTGTTTTTATAGCACCTTGTCGTCTTCTTCCCTCTGGCTTTCTACTCATCACATTTTCTCTCGTGCATTTTTTTTTTTTTGTAAACTTAACAGTGATGTTTATTCTGAGGAGTGGGGAATGGAAAGTGCAGGGAAGCTGTTGCTTAACAACCACATACTTGTTGCTAAGCAACAGTGCTTTCCTTACTCCCCTCTTTCTATGTTTGTCTAAATAATAATGTCTGAAATTTATGAAAAGAAATAACTGTTCCAAGGACACAGCCAAGTTCCCCTCGATGAATCTCAAAATGCTAGATTCTAACAAAAGTGCCTGCATTGATACAAATAGCAGTTTTTGACTTAAGAATTCTGGATATCTTGAGCCAAGCTTATTTTTACAGTGAGTGATCATTTTCTATCACAGCTTTCATTCCATCACTCTGTGGCCTTGATTAATCTCATTCCATGAAATAGAATAATAGCAATATGACGAGGGAGTTGGAATAAAGCAGGCTGACTATATTTCCTGACCTAGATTAAATACTTCTAAAGTTAAATACCCTTTGCCACTATCACTTTCAGGACCATTTCTGTGATGTTCCAGATGTTGGAACTACAACTTCCAGCAGCTCCAGCCAGTGGTGAGGTACATTTGAAGCTGTAGTTAAGCAACATCTGGAATTGCCTCACATCATAGGTGGGGATAGAGACATCATGCTTCACAGGATATTATCATGCCAATTATGTACCAAATGGTATTTGCATCATAGCATAATGTGTTGTGATGCATGTGGTGTCATTGTGCTTCTATCAAATGCTTTTATTGAATGCATGTACAGTGAATGAAAACTTTACAATTATGTAAAAAATAAAATTATAAAAATCCAACAAAGCATCTAGTCACTTTATTAAGTCCCTGGATAGTCAGCACCGCTAACATCTCCAAAGTACTTTTGCATTTGTGTAGATCAAAAGCTTTTTTAAATGCTGGGATTGAATGCTGACACATCTTCCTTCTAATGCCAGGAGACTTTAGATTGTGTGCTAGAGGGAACAGAGCTCAGTTATACCACAATGATTCACCCTGAGAGTGATTCAGACATTTCACAGCATAGCCTTTCACATTCCAGTTAAGTAGACTCACTGATTTAATCTCCAGGCTGTGAGATTTACAAACCAGGCACCAAAGCTCCTGTGGCCAAAGATGGAGAAGGAATGTAAAGCATATGCATTGCATAAAGAGCAGCTCAAAGATTCATTCATGGATAGGATCTAGCCCAAACAGTAGCCCACCTTGGGTGGAAGATTACAGGGTCACTGGCTTCATCTGTCCCTGAATCCAATAGGTCAGTGGGTCGCATATTCATTAGCATGTTTCATAATGTTTCATTAGCCAGTTAGATCCTAACTATCATCGAGGGGGACTCGTACTGGGTGGTTCATATGGCAACTTATGGCAACTTGGGACCATGTTTCCTATTATGATTACATCACCAGGAAATATGAGGAGAGATTAATAAAATTCCATATCTTCTATTGAATAAATAATTTTGAAATGTAATTTTTTGTGTAGAGAGAGGCAGAATGTAGACAATGTAAAAAAGGAGATGAATGACACATAATAATCGCAGGTGTAGTAGAGCAAGCAACTGCAGAAACAATTGGGACTCTGGAATGTTTACTCAGGTACTTCCCACATATTTGCAAATTTTCTTCCAGGAGCAAAGGAATCAGAAACATGTTGTAAGGAATTTAGGTCTGCCCTTGAGAAGGAGGTGGGAGAGGGAAAATGATTGCTTAGTCCTGGGAAAGTGGGAAGTATGAGAGTCAGCCCGCCATACCTTGACTTTATTGACCTTCAAACGGGACAGTGAGGATTTTGGACAGGCTTTCAAGATTGTGTAAATACTCCTGCAACAGTAAAGTGGCCTTCCTGGAATTCCTACAGTGTATGATTCTTGACTGCAAGGAGCTGACTCATACTTTCTTTTTCTTTCATTTTAAGGCATGGGTGTCAAACTCGCTGCGTCACATGACGTGTCGCAATGTATCACAACTTTTTTTGCATTGCCAGAGCTGGGGTGGGCGTGGCCTCCGTATGATGCAACTGGCCCGCGGGCCGACAGTTTGACACCCCTGTTTTAAGGCAAGATCTACAGAGCTTTTTTTATATATAACAAATAGGAGGTGAAGTATTGATGTTGCAGTCTTACAAGAGTATTTTTATTAAAGTCACATCTCTTTGTCTAGTTGGCATCTATACTATGGCATTTCGTGAACTTAGGCTGACTGAAGCCATGCCATAATAAACATAATAAGATAATAATGTGTCATTGTGATTCAAACCATACACTCAATCTGCTAAGCAAGAGATCGTCACACCTTTCATCAACTGGAATACATGGTCACCATCTTTTGGATGACCACAGAATGTTTAATGTTAAGCATTAAGTGAAGCGTCTCATAGTTGTTCCTCTCAGATTACATTTTGTGATTTGTATTATAAACTGAGCAGAATATATCCAAAGATGTAAATGTTTATAACATTTTAAAATTAGGTCAGGCATGCCAAAATGCCTGAAAAGGCTGCTTATGATGGATTCTTTTGGCGTGGTGAAGGATCAGTGCTTTTTTTGTCATAGAGCGCACCAGAACGGCGTTCCAGCATCTTTTTTTTTTGACAGATTTTCCAAGTTTTAAAAGTAACTTTTGAAAATTTGATGTTTGGACTTGAATCGCCTTGTCGAGCATAGCAGGTTGGCAGCAAAATCATTAAAACGGTGCAAGTGGGCTGCTTGTGTGTCAAGTCTGATGCATGCGTACTTCGTCCACGCTAGTTGTGATGGCACTGCTCAGCTTGTGAGTGGTTGTGTGGTTGCATGCTGAGTGTTTACTGCGGGTGGCAACTGTTATGTTTCATTACACAACTGACATGTGTGGGTGTATGTACAGTGATTGACTATGTGCGAAAGGTAAATAATTTATTTTAAAAAATTATTGGTGAATTAAAAATCTTTTTTTAATTTTTAGCATAAAAGTGTGACCCCAAATTTAAAAATAAAAAAATTACTAATTACTTCTCAACCACTGCTCCTGCTAAGAACTGAATATATAATTTTTTTAAATGAAAGATTAACAAGATGTGAGTTCTGGCACCTTTTTTCTTACAAAAAAAAAGCACTGTGAAGGATTATGCAGAACTAGAAGAAAGGGATCCTCATCCACTACTCATTATCTGCAGGATGACTGCAAGGAAAGATCAGCTCTGTTTGTGGACTGGATAGCTTATCTACACATATGCATCTAGTGCAATGAACAGTCATAATATTCTCTACCATGTGTAATTATCAGGGGGCATTGAATTCTCGGCAATCTGTAACGTTTTGTTTGTTTGTTTGGAGAAGGATTAATCATTAAATAAATGCTTCCTAGCACAAATGAAATTTAAACTCCTCTGACCTAAAATGGCATTTTTCTTGTCTGTACTTTATCTTTGGAAGTGATTTACATGCAACCTATTTAAGTCCAGAACAGTAGTAGTACGTATTACTTTATACTACTCTGGTGATGCAATGATAAAATCCAGTGCATTTTGCATTTTCTATTAATAGCCTGGTGTGCATATGTCTGTTAACTGATTTCAATAAGCAGTGCATATCTTTGAAAAACTGCAGCAATACTTAGAATTTCCTACTGTACTTTCTACAAAATGAAGTGGTAGAATATTTTAGGATGGGATAGCATTTGAACAAGAACTTAAGTTAATTTTGTATTTTCATGAATGCATGCATTTTCAAAAATGGAAAAGTATAATTTAGGTTTCAGTGCAGACTTACATAATCTTGCATTTTAAAGTACTAAAAAAATGTTTGTTATTCAAAACATGCACTTTTCTAAATTTTACCACACAGTTTATCAACAAATTTGTCTGTAAGTTGCAAAGGGAAAGGTCTGCACAAAGATGTAGATGTTCATGAAAAGAAAGAATAAAATACACTAGGATATTATTAGCTGATAATGTATGCAGTAGGCTAATATGACAAAAGAAATATGTATGTTGACATAAATGTGCACCGATGTTCATAAAATTTTAATGCAGAGTTTTCAACTTTGGCCCATCAACTGCAATGTACAATAGCGGTAAAATAAAAACTAAATCGGATATAGTAGATTCACTTATCCCCGAGGGCTGACACCAGGATATTATGGGACAGGGTAAAGCAGATGCCAATCATCTAATTTCTTCCTTCTTTCCTTTTTGTCCTTCTCCTTTGCCAGATTCTAACCCCTTCCAGGAAGATATTTCTCTGCAAGTGCCCAATACAGTTGAAATCAAATCACGAATTTCGTCCACATCATCTGCCTCTACAGACCTGAATAGCCTGGACACCAGTGAAGAAGGAGCTGAGACTCCTGTGGTGCAGTCAGATGAGGAAGAATTGGAGCAAGATGGGTCTGAAGAACCGGAGAGCAAGAGCTAGCAAGGTTTTGCATCCACCCTGCTATACGGACCCTGCCAGCATGAGATTATGAACATGACTGGATCGCTCCGATTCCCACTGTGTAAAACCCACAGAAACTCCAGATCCAATTGTTGTACTTGGGGATGATTCAAGATAATCCTTCCTCCTGCAGGATGGTCAATGCATGGATAAGGCAACAGAAGAGGGAGAATAGGGTGAGGAACGGATGCTACAGAATTAAAATAGAATTTAACTCTCCATCTTTTTATGCATACAGTAATGCTTCTGCTTCCCTCACACGAGGACTCAGTTTGCTACAAGGCTGCAAAGATTTAAAGCGAGACCTCTGTGCAGACTGATAGGCTCCCTAATCCTAACACATATACACACAAACATGAATGCAGCATGTCTTTAATTGTAACATAATAGAAAATTACATTCCTTTCAAACAATCAGCTGGGATGATGTGTGTTACTGGGAAAGGAACAATGAGGCTACCTGGATAGGAAAGATGGAAAAGGAATGGCTGAAAGACGGTGGGACTAAAATAATTTGAAAGGTTCTTGGAATGAATCAGATTTTTATTAACTTCTTCATTCATCTGATTTTTACATCCTTATGTTTCAAATGAACAGCAGGTACCACAAAGCCCAGGAAGAGCTCAGGAGGAGGACAATGGGTCTTAAGGAAAAGCTACACAGTCAGGACAGTCCTTAGAAAAACTTCCTTTGAACCTCCATGTTGAATACCTCAGTAGCAAAGTAAACTTTAATTGCTCTCCCATAAGTTTTAAAGTAGTCCAGTTATTTCTATGATGAAAACATCTTCTCCATTTCCCCCAATCATTCTTATTTTGTTCGATGGGAGAGAAATGGCTTTCAGAACTTTTTCCAAGGCAGAAGAACGTTTTGTAGATTTCTCATGGCTGTGGTGCTGCATCTTTATATTTACCTTAATTGTAAAGTGCCTAAAAGGTACTTGTGTGTGCTCTAGCTTTCATTCCACAGTCATGTCTCCCACTCTCTGGCATCTCAGTCTTCAGTTATATTGGTCAAAGTCAAATCAGATAAAGACTGCCAAAGAAAACTCCTTCCATGGAGCTTTTTCGGATTAAGAAGAAGGAGTAGACAGAGAGGCTGTGGAATGATGCAGATACAGATAATAGGGGACAAAAAGAATTACTGACTGCCTCTTTATAATGTTAATTACACTGATAGAATATTTGTAGCTTAAGATTGAACTGTGGGGTCCTTGGTGTTCTCTGAGCTTTGTGGTTTTCCGGTAGACGTTTCAATACCAAACTAAGTAACATCATCAGTGCTAAAATATTTACACTAAAAATGTCTCAAAAAAAATATCCCTGGCTTGAGGCAGATAGAATGAGGCAGAACAACAGAAGACTCTTTCCCTGGGAGAAGGAAGCTTTGTGGAAATTGGAGGACATTTTGGCACTTAAACTTTGCTTTCCTTTTGATATATTATAGAGAACTTGTCCTCTTCGTTTAATAGATATATAATTTTTATTAGCACTTTTCACATTATTAAAAGATAAATATAAGAATAATACAATGAGAGATCAACAACAAAGAAAAGATAAAAGTGTGAAAGATAGTACAGATAGAAAAAAAGAAAAACTATATAAAGAAGCAATCTCTTTCAATCTCCCTTAGAGCAATTACAAACTTATTGTCTCTCTTTCCTCTTTAAAATTATCTTATACAATTCTCTTCCTGTATTCTTTATATCATTATATGTATTTTTATCCTTTTTTTGTTTTTGCTTTTTCACAAGTCTGCCATGCATGGCAAAATGACCCTTCATGTTTTTCACATTCCAGCATGGGTTAGAGATACCTTTATACAGGAGCATCTGTCCCTTAAAATATTGCTGAATCACTGTTTTGTAGCTAATGAGGAGAGATGCTGGAAATTTCATTTTGGCAAAGCTGGAGGCCAAGAGGTTCCCTATCACTGATGTGTAATAGCCACCTGTGAAGGATGCATGAGATGAGTTTCAGAAAGTTCCTGGTAAAATCTCACCACCAATATGAACCAGAGAGTTAGCTGCAGCATCACTACATCTCTTTTCCAAAACCTTCCTACTTCCTTACTATGGGAACAATAATACTGAAAAATATATCGGTTGCAGTATCGAATTCTATAGTTTTAAGAAATTAGTACAGCATCTCTCCTTTTTGTATTATGTTTTTTAATGTAATTGCTTTCATCCAATATAGGCTTTAGAGGTGCCCCACCTCAGTGGGAAGTTTGGGGGGGGAAATCCGAGAAGGTAATATGTACATAAAGTGCTTTGAATATTAAATGCTAAATAGTTTCACTATCTTTTTTTTTTTTTTAATGATTAGGGTCAACTCAGAATCATGGATATGTTTAGTAGACAAGTTAGTAGTTTGGGAAAGTATAATGCTCTTCATAAAACATGCTGGAGATCATAACAATATGCTAGATTAGGCTAAAGTGAATAATTTATGGTTAACTATGTCATGGGAACCATGCCACTTTCTTAGCAAGTTATGTGGATCAAGCCACACTTCACCCCTTCAGTTGAAGGGAATTCAGGCAGCAGGACAAATCAGAACTTATGACTCCACTGTCAATGGAGACAGTTCGTAGGAGTTTCCTCCACTCTGATGTAGGACTGAAGATACAGATAGTCTTCAACCATAATTGAGCCCAGAATTATGGTCACAAGTCCTTGCAGTCATTAAGCAGGACACCATGTGACAAGACCAAATTTTACAACATTTTTGTGCAGGCTTTACATGAACCCAGTGGTTGTTAAGTGAATGCTGCGGTCATTAAACAAATCCATTATATCCAATGGATGGTGTTTGCTAAAAACCGAAAGTAAATGCCAGAAACCAGCAAAAACATCAAAAATTGCAGTCATGTAACCACAGGATGAGCAAACAGCCACAAAGGTGAGCCAGTTGCTAAGGAGACAAAATGTGATTTTGACTTGGGTGGGGCAGCTATTGTAAGTTCAAAATTGGGTGGTTAGTACTTTTGGGGGGAGGTTCCATTGCAACTTTGAACAGTCACTTAAGCGAACAGTCATAAGTCAAGGACTACCTGTGATGTAAAAATAAACCTTGCCTGAAAACGTTACAAGTTCAGTGACATGTCAAACTTTCAACATCCTACATGCTGAAACATTTAAGAGTAAATTAGTAGCAGATTTAGTAGCAAAACCACTGTGAGAGATGGAACTATATAGTATTCATCTGAATGAGAACATTTGCAGTTTGGGGCATATTGTTGAATTCCCATTCCCATTAGCCCCAGCCAGCACAGAGAATGAACAGCCTTAGGAGTCTCTGTGGGGGAAGAAGTTTAAGAAAACATCAAGGTGGGGGCTGCATGACCAGTTCCCCACCCCATTTTTATATGTGCAAAAGAGGTGAGGCTTCAAATGTTGTGGTTGTGGCTGCCATCTCGACTACTTTTAATCCCCTTGTGTAAATGCCCCTGAACAATAACAATAGCCATTGTAGTCGATAAGGATTTGGCAGTCCCACAGGACAGACTGATTATGGAATGTTTCAATATTCCTGATACTTAATTTATCTGTTTTTATTTGTTGACAACCTCACTCTGTGAAATTGCTGACTTTGTGGACAGAGTCCTGCCTGTAGCTCTTAGTCAATTGGTTGGATTAATCCATTAAAACATGATGACTGACTGAAAAATGTCTCCAAGTCAAATCTCTGCTAAATCAAGTGATAATTGAGAAGTAACAGTTGGGCCATTTATAGCCAGATCAAAAGCAACCTGATTTGTGCATATTTGCTTGATTTGATGTATATGGCATCAAGTGAGGAATACTTGAGTTTTAAACACAATAACATATTGATCCATGGACAGAGCATCGGAAATGGGGATGGGGAGAAAGAAAAGTGCAGAGTACAGTCCTGTAACAAAATGTATACAACTCTGTAAACAGCATATAAAACTGTCTTATTTGTTCTCAAGCCAGTTTTGTGACTTCTAACAATGTTAGTTTATGGACTGGGAACCAAGGCTGAAGAGCAAAATTTTGTAGGCAAATTTAAAGTTGTTTTAACACTGAAGTCTATGTCAGGCGCTGCAGATTTACTCCTCCAAAGATAAATCACAAAACAATTTAAAGGGTAGAGCCAAGGAGAGGAGGGTACCAACCTTGACTATTTTACAGAATCAATTGGTTCAAGTTAATACAATATATAATTTTAAAGCAATTGTTTTCAGATCCACATGGAAGGGGGAAAGGAGGAATCGGGCTGCTCTAATGAATAGTAGAGTGATGCTGTGCTTGAGTTCTGAAGCATTTACTCCAAATAATTTTTGAAGTGTACATAGTGCTACTAGGGAAGGGACTCCTCTCACTACCGGTGGCAATTTGTAAGGGCATTAATGTAATTAATTAGTGTAAGGATATTTTTCCCCAATAACAATCTGGTACGTTAAATGTTATTTGCACTGAAAGGGAACGAGTCTTCTTTTTCTGTGTGACATCCATTCACATCCTTCAAAAGTCCTATCTCCCCAAATCTTTGCTTTATTCCTAGTTCCTTCCCTCCTCTTCTATGGTTTATTAGGAGTAGAAACCCAAGGCTGCAAAAATCCAGACAACTGCTAGATGGCAACAAAGATATACAGACAGTTCCAATTCTTTGCTGCCATCTAGTGGTCATCTAGATGTTTTGGTAGCCTTGGATTTACACAGTGAACCTCACCTTACCATAATCTGCTCAATGAATCCACTTTTCTGAGTCTGCATGACACACTGAACTATTAACTGATTGCATGTGCACATTCACATAACCCATTAGTCCAAACTGATGGGTGGCTAGATTTGGTGGCTCACAGATCTTAGAAAACTGACATAGGAAATCAATGACCTCAAAAGAATATTCAGGGTTGTCCATAAACTGCAAGTTGGTTTAAACCAGAACGGTGGTACCTAGTAAAATGAGAATATAAAACTATCCTTGAAAGAACAGAATAAGCTCAAGAGGAAAACAAAGTGCAATGTATAAATAACCTTGGGTTGGCTCAGTTCCTGGGGCTCTCTATAGTTGCTTGGCATCTGTACTGAGTCAACACATCAGCCAGCCTTTTGTGGCCCTGGTTGCAGCTTTTAGCACTAAAACTTCCGTCCAGGTGCAAATGACTCATAGATTCTCTCTCCCCCACTTCCCCTTGCAAGTGCAGCTCTAGTCATTGTTTTTGAGAGAAAGGTTGAATAGAAAGGGAGAGACTGAAAGGAGGAAGACTTTGGGAGGAACAGGTGCGTGGGGAGAAAGTCCAGAAAAAGAGATCTGGCAGCCACAAACCTCCCCCCCTTGCCAATAAGGAAAAAAACAGTGAAATAATGCAAGTGTTTTGAAAGGTCAACTGCTGAACTGCACTCAGAAAATAATTCTTAATAGCTTTGCAGGGGAAAATGTCCTTAACATTAATCATATCTGATCATGTCCTAGACTAAAGCTTTTCACAGAAAAGCAATGAAAATTGTGTGGGAGGGGAATTTAAACAAGTAAAATGCATTAAAGTATGCAAGATATAATTTGTGACAATTCCATTAAGTAACTGGCCAGTTTGGTTAAAGGTCAGCTAAGGCTTAACATTAAGTTAGGGGCCGAATGCATGGAGAAAGAAGCTCCTTCCTCTTGAACAGACATGTGAAGAGCCTTATAAAACTAGACTTTTTCCATTTCCCTCTGTACAATAATTAATAGATTAAAATGCCTATCTTCTTTTGCAGCTAGCAGTTCTATAGAGGCGATGGGAGGTCTAGAAACAGGAAATATAAATAAATAAATCATATAGCTGAGTTCACACACTAAGTTAAGGCATAGTTTGCTTATCCATGCTATACTATATAAGGTACAGCTGACACAAGGTGTTTACACCAGATGCTAAGCCATAAATCATGGTTTTCAAACTACACTGCATGGGCTCATACAGTACACAAGGCCACAATCAAACAATCATGTTACACTAAACTGTCCTTATGCACATTTAATAGACACAAAATTCAGAAGAGGCCCACTAAGAGGCTCACTGCAGCAGGGTGAAGGAGTTATTTTATCTGCTATGGTCATGAGAAAAAAAAAGTCTACTTCTGCCAGCAACTGTTTGCATAAAATGTACCACAAGGTGTCAATGACAACATATGTCTTGCTTTCCGAAGGTAGTGACAGAAAAGAATCTGGTGGATTCCTTATTGCGTGCCATATAAATATTAAAACATTTTAAATATTTTCAGATAATTACTCAAAGTACACAATTTAAAGGGTTGACCTGATTCTTCCTTTCTTTCTGCAATAAATCGTGTTTTATCAACTTTGCTTTCTAAAAGTCCCATGTACAGTTCAAATGAAGTTGAGAAAATTGGCCAGTGCTTTATGTGGGTGACTGACAACATCTTTGTATTATCACTTTTTCTTGTTTTAATTACTGTATTATCACATCTAACAAGATGCAGTTCAGTGGTAAGAAAATTAAGGCCCTGCACTTAGGCAGGAAAAACCAACACATTGGTATAGAATAGGAGATACAGGCCAAACAGTAGTAACTGTGAGAAGAATCTAGGTGTCCTGCTGGATCACCACTTAAGTATGATCAAGCAGTGTGCTGCAGCTGCCAAAAATGCCAACACAGTTCTAGGCTACATCAACAGAGGGACAGCCTCAAGATCATGGGAAGTGATAGTACTGTACTGCTTTATACTGCACTGGTAAGACCACACTTAGAATACTGCATCCAGTTCTGATCTCCAGGTCCAAAAAAAGATGCTGAGGCCCTAGAAAGAGTGCAGAGAAGAGCAACAAAGGTGATAAGCTAAAGATGGTAACTAAATGATATAATGCATGGCTAAAAGAACTGGGTATGTTTAGCCTAATGAAAAGAAGTCTTTCAATACCTGAAGGGCTGTCACAGGGAAGAGGATGTTGGTTTATTCTCCATAGCATCTGAGGGCAGGGCAAGAAGCAATGGGGGTAAGCTTATCAGAGGGAGATTCAACCTGGAAATAAGGAGGAATTTCCTGACATTAAGAACAATCAATCAGTGGAATTGCTTGCCTCCCTAAGTTGTGGATGGTCCTTCACCAGAGGGCTTTCAAGAAAAGATTGGACAACCGTTTCTCTAGGATGGAATAAGAATTCCTGCCCTGAGCAGGGTGATGGACTAGAAAACCTCCAAGGTCCCTTTCAGCCCTATAATTCTATGATTTTTATCACTGTATTATTTTATACTGTATATTTTTATTTGGTTAACATTAGACGTTTTTGGGGATCAGGTGGTGTATCAATCAATCATTTCCTATCTGAAACTTCAATAACATAACAAGCTCAATAATCATTCCTCCTGAAACCCTTGTAAGCCAAAATCACTATTATACGAAATGTGGCTCTGAAGCACAAAACATGTCATCATAACCCAATGTTGGCAAACTGCAATGCTCACATGACTAGCTAAACCAATGGTCCCCAATCTTTTGGGCACCAGGGACCAGTTCCATGGAGAGAGGTTTTTCTGTGGACCAGAGGGTGCGTGGTTTTGTGTGCTGCCTGTATTCCACGGATGGGGCTTTGCTTGTTTGTGCGGACTGGTTGCTGGCATGCCGCGGCCCAGTACTAGTTCACGGACCGGGGGTTGGGGACCCCTGAGCTAAACCACAATGTGCCATCCCGGTGATTCAAGCAAAGTCTACGAAGATCCAAGTGACCACCAGATGGCAACAGATGTGGAAGCACTACTGTATTCAAGCCTAAAAAGATTAAAAAGGGCACAATTACTTTGCCAGAGGGATCTCTGTAAATGGGCTGCAGTCTAAAAAGATCGTGATTGCCCTCTGCTGGAAAATCTTTCTGTCTTAAAATCTGAAATACTTGCAGAGAGGCTGTGTTTAACATAACTTTAACTTCTGCAAACAATACAGCTGTAGTTTAATGTCCATGAAATCCTTAGTAGAACTAGAAAGAAAAATGGGGAAAAGGAAGATTTACAAATAACTTTATAGGTTTAATTTTATGACCTTGTTAACCATAAGTTTAAATATATTCTTTTCAGCTTTTACTGCAATATTTCATTAATATACATATAACAATTTGTTTAAGATTCATTGCCCTTTTCTGCCAGCAACTACCAATTACCATATTTTTTTTGTAGAAATATCACTTCAAACAGATTCGAATAATGTGACCATGCCCATTCCATGAAATTCATTAATTTCATTAATCTAGATCAGACATGTCAAACACAAGGCCCGCGGGCCGGATGCGGCCTGTGAAGTGGTTTCATGTGGCAAAGCCATCCTGGAAACAGTGAGGGAACGGCCCTCGCTGCCTTGGCCCTGCCCAGGCCGGCCGGGAGCCAATGTACAATTTTGTGGTGGCCATCTATGCTGAAACGCATTCAGTCTTAGCTCCACAAGGCCGTCTGGAAACAGCGAGGAACCAGCCCCTGCCACATCGGCCCCACCCCCTGGGTGCATGCTGGGGAGGTTCACCCTTTGTGAGGAATGAAGAAATGCACCATCGCCTGGAAGTGGCCAGCAAATGGCCCTCACCTACTTCACATATCCGCTTGATGGGCTCCGGGGGAGAGGTTTCGGCAGGCAGCAGGGCTCTCTCCTCACAGCGCTGAGAGGGTGGCGCGAATCCAAAAAGAAGCATGAGGCCGCCCAGCTCCCAGCCTGCATGGTTTCGGTAGGCAGCGGGGCGCTCTCCTCACAGCGCCAAGAGCTGAGCTGGGTTGTGCGAATCTGATGAGAAGTGCAATGCTGCCTAGCCCCCAGCCTGCCCAGTTTCAGCAGGCAGCAAGGTGCAAAGGTGGCAAGCTTCGCACCGCCCAGCTCAATCTCTCGGCGCTGTGAGGAGAGCGCCCCGCTGCCTGCTGAAACGATACCCACCCCACTCCATCCATGCCCACCCAGTAGGCCGCACCCACTCTGGCTACATTTCCCCCCCCCCCCGAGGGAAACTGCAATGCTGATGCGGCCCTCAATGCAATTGAGTTTGACATCCCTGATCTAGACTCACTGTATGGGTTCAATATGATTGTTGTCTGGTGCTAATCCCTGCTTAACTGAGTGTTGATTGCTGGATAGAATGTGTTCTGACCTTTTGGTTTCCTTCCTAGGCTACATAAATTCTTCAGCCTGAGAAATTATTCTGTTTTACTGGTACATTTTCAAGTTCTTTTGCAATAATCAACTGGTCCTAATGCACTTCAATCAGCTTAGCATATTTTGGGTTCTTCTGAGTTCATTTCTTCTATTTTTGTCCAGCAGATAACATTCCATGTTATCTTCAACTTCCTGAGTTGCAGACTGACTTTCTTGGATATAGCCCATCTCGCCTCCACCCATTTTCACAATTCTGTGTGCCTACACTTGAACTGATTGGCAAGTCAAGGCAAGTGTTACCTTTCCAGCCTCCTACTTCTCTGAAAGCAATTTGGGCAAGCCCAACTTCTTACCCATTAATTCTTGTTAGCATTGAAATGCATGAATAAAGAAGCGCTTTCATCCCCAAGCAATAATTGTGCAATACAAAGGGGAGTCATAAAAAGCTCTTCATAACCATATTTCTTCAACAGAGCCATTGCAAAATAGCTGCATGGATATTGTTTTCCTCAGTGCTTTTTTTCTAAAAAAAAAAAAAAAAAAAAAGGTGCCGGAACTCACACCTGTCATACAACCCGCCTTGCCTACCTTACAAGGTTCCATCCAAAAAAGGTGCCGGAACTCCGTTCTGGGCGTTCTATGAGAAAAAAAGCCCTGGTTTTCCTGATCCTATTCTCTCAAGCTGCAATGTTTAGAGAGCTACGTTTTCATATGTCCATGCTATACAGGAGTTTGTGGCTATAAATTGCTATATTCACCTGTGCTTAGTAGGATTTTAACCACAGAAATGTTTAAAATCTATTATTGTATTTAAATAGTTGAGATGAAACGTGTTGCTATTGTGTTTTATATCTTTGTGTACACACTCATGCTTTCGCTTGTACAGAATGACATCACAATATTCAAACTCTCCCCGGATTTCATCTCAACTCGTGGTGGGTTTACCGACAACAACAACAACAACAATAATAATAATAAAGTTGGAAGGGACCTTGGAGGTCATCTAATCCAACCCCCTGCTCAGGTAGGAAACCCTATACCATTTTGGACAAATGGCTGTCCAGTCTCTTCTTAAAAATTTCCAGTGTTGAAGCATTCACCGCTTCTGGAGGCAGGTTGTTCCACTGGTTAATTGTTCTGTCAGGAAGTTTCTCGTTAGTTCTAGGTTGCTTCTCTCCTTGATTAGTTTCCATCTGTTACTTCTTGTCCTGCCTTCAGGCGCTTTGGAAAATAGCTTGACTCCCTCTTCTTTGTGGCAGCCCCTGAGATATTGGAACACTGCTATCATGTCCCCCCTGGTCCTTCTCTTCATTAAACTAGACATACCCAATTCCAGCAGCCGTTCCTTACATGCTTTAGCCTCCAGTCCCCTAATCATCTTTGCTGCTCTTCTCTGTACTCTTTCTAGAGTCTCAACATCTTTTTTACATCGCTGGATGTAGTATTCCAAGTGTGGCCTTACCCAGGCATTGTAAAGTGGTATTAACACTTCACGTGATCTTGATTCTATCCCTCTGTTAATGCAGCCTAGCACTGTGTTGGCCTTTTTGGCAGCTGCAGCACACTGCTGGCTCATATTTAAGTGATTGTCCACTAGGACTCCAAGGTCCCTCTCACAGTTACTACTATTGAGCAAGGTACCCCCTATACTATACCTGTACATTTGGTTTTTCTTGCCTAAATGTAGAACCTTGCTTTTTTCACCATTGAATTTCATGTCGTTTGTCCATGTCATTTGCTCAGCAGCAAGATGGAAGTGGTTTAACTACTTAGTCCAGCACAAAAGCCTGGGATTTTCTCTAGATCTCCTATCCCAAAGATTAACCAGACTCCTTCCTGCTTAGATGCTTCATGGTAAACATGAAGATGACTTATATCATGCTTGTACAATAAGCAAGTCTGGCTAGGAGGTACTGCTACCTGCTAGGACTAAAATTTGGAGCAGCAGTTCTCCAACATTCTCCGGACCCTTTTGCATTCTTAAAAATGTTTGAGGACTAGACAGAGGTTTACTTTAATTGGACCTAATCCATCCCTCAGCAAAGTCATCATTAAGCAAAATATCATGTACCTGCCACGCTTAGTGACAGCAGCTCTGCCAATTCCATTGATGTCATTAAGCAACTCATCTGCAAACTTTAAAAGACACATAATGGGACTATGATGTATGATCTCTTGCCAGCTTCCCCATTAACCTTGCTTGCTGAAAGCTGCTGGGACAGTTGCAAATGGCAATCACATTACTGCAGGATGCTGCAATGATAGTAAAACAAGCGACAGTTGCCAAGTGCCTGAAATGTGATCACATGACTGTGGGGATACTGCAATGGTTGTAAGTGCAAGGGTTGGTCATATGTCACTGTTTTTCAGTACCATCATTAGTTCAAACAATCATTAAATAAATAAATGATGATGATGATGATGATGATGATGATGATGATAATAGTAATAATAATAATAATAATAATAATAATAATAATAATAATAATAATAATAATAATAATAATAATAATAATAATGTTGGAAGGGACTTGGAGGTCATCTAGTCCAGAGCTTTTCAACCAGTGGTACAGGTACCACCTGTGGTACATTGGCACCTGGCAGGTGGTACGCGGCCATCCTAGAAAAGTGGTAGTGGGGAAGGGGAATGAGCTGAACCGGTGGTAGCACCGCACAAGCCTGAGCGAGAGATGGCTGGAGCTGCAAGGCTGTCAGTGCTCAGTGGAAGCGCCAGGATCAGCGCCAGGCTCCAGCTGGAAAGCAGCACTGATCCTGGCACTTCTGCTGAGCTCAGAAGAAGTGCCGATCAGCTGGAATGTTGCAGCATCTCCAGGGTTGTGATTTACATTCAGATGCTTGGCAACTGATTCATATTTATGATGGTCACAGTGTCCCAGGGTCATGTGAAGTGACCAAAACCTGCTGCAGCAGACGGGGGGAATAAAAACCAAACACACACACCCCACCCCTGCTGCCAATCCTCAACAGAAATGCTCACAATAATGAAAACCTCGGACAGGAGGAAGAGCGCCGCCGGGCGGGCAGGCAGGTGTCTTGCTCGGCTATGGCTTGGGGGGCACTTTTTTCAGGGCCATTGTAACTTCGAACAGTCACTAAGCGAATTGTTGTAAGTCGAGAACTACCTGTACTTTATCACTTTTTTCCTTTTTTTTTTTTTTTTGTTCATCAAGTTTTTGACACCTTGCTAGGCGACTGGTGGTACTCGGATGTTGCCATATCCTAAAAGTGGTACAATGGGTAAAAAGGTTGAAAAGCCCTGATCTAGTCCAACCCCCTGTTCAGGCACGAAACACTATACCATTTCAGACAAATGGCTGTCCAGTCTCTTTTCAAAAACTTCCAGTGTTAGAGCATTCACAGCTTCTGGAGGCAGGTTGTTCCACTGGTTAATTGTTCTAACTGTCAGGAAATTTCTCCTTAGTTCTAGGTTGCTTCTCTTCTTGATTAGTTTCCATCCATTGCTTCTTGTCCTGCCTTCAGGTGCTTTGGAGAATAGCTTGACTCCCTCTTCTTTGTGGCAATGGTCATTGAGTGAGAACTACTTGTATGTGGGTTATAGCTGTCGATATTTACTGTATCAGAAATTAAAACAAAAACATTTTAAAATATTTTTTATTTCACTTCTCTGATCCCCTGAAAACCTCCAGGACACACTTGAGAACTGATGATTTACAGCAAACTTTCCCCCAAGGCCCTTGCGATGGTTCACAAAATCAAAATTATTTCCTATATATATTGAAGATATTCACAAAAATTTAAAAGAATGTCACTTTCGTTATTTTTGTTAAAAACACAGGGTTCTGTGAAAAGTATTTTGCTTATGTTAATATCCAACGGATTTAATACTATTATTTTTAAATAATTCGATAAATAAATATTCTACGAGTGCAATCATTTTTATTTTATAATATGGTAAATATTGATAAATGTAACCCACACAAACAAAAGCTCTTTTGGGGTCCTCCATAAGTTTTAAAAAGCGGGAAGTTAAGAAACACGGATTTAGAGCATTTTAGAGTTGTCTTCTCGGAATATTCCTATGTAAGAAAAAAGGAGACATATCATTCTATTTTCTTGTCTCTACGTTATCGCAAAAAGAGTTCTTATTGGCTTCATGGAGAAGGAGGGCGGTGTTGCCAAGGCTCGCCGGCTTGCCGGCGACCAACTAGAGCAAGGGCAGGCAACCTTGGCTCTTTTATGACTCGTGGACTTCAACTCCCAGAATTCCTGAGCCAGCCATGCTGGCTCAGGAATTCTGGGAGTTGAAGTCCACGAGTCATAAAAGAGCCAAGGTTGACTACCCCTGAACTAGAGCCTGGGAGAGGCGGGGCTTCGTCTTCCTGGCCCGGCGAGAATGGAGGTAGCCGTCTCGCTCCTGGGCCTCTTGCTTTGGGCCTCGGGGTCGGCGGAGAGCGCCGCCGACCCTCCCCGGGACTCCTTGCGAGAAGAGTTGGTGCTCAGTCCGCTGCCTTCCGGCGATGTGGCCGCTACGTTCCAATTCCGCACCCGCTGGGACTCGGACCTGCAGCGTGGCGGCGGCGGTAAGAGCAGACCTGGCGCGGGGACCCGGGGTGGCTCAGCCGTCGGGTCTCGGCAGGGACTGGGCTGTGCACGCCCGTATTATTGTGTTTTATGTGCATATTCTGGGCAGCCGATCTGTGGATTCCCTGCACTTAGGAGTCCTTATTTGTAGGAAAAGGGAGCAGCTCGCCTGTCGGTTTCCAAAAGGAGCTTGAGAAAAGCACCGATTCTCTACCCTCCAGATCAGGGGTTCTCAACCTTGGCAACTTTAAGACTTGTGGACTTCAACTCCCAGAATTCCTCAGCCAGCTTTGCTGGCTGAGGAATTCTGGGAGTTGAAGTCCACAAGTCTTAAAGTTGCCAAGGTTGAGAACCCCTGCTCCAGATCCTCTCCAAAATATTGGGGGAGGCTTTCTACAGCCTGGCTCAACTCTCCCGATTTGCCGCTTGGGACTGTGATTTTTATTGATCCCAGTCATTATTGTAACGTTTGAAATAGCGGAGAGCTTCCCGTTTCCCCCACAGCGGGCTGACTTCCTGCTGTAACTGCTCGCTTCTACCTATAAAAATGCCGCCTTCTCCAACTGAGCACCTTTCCACCCTTTAGGTTTGGGATAGGATTTCTGGAGTGTGTGGTTGCATTTGGAGGAGGACAGATCACAGGATGCCAGATCACAGAAGGCTTGGGGTAAATCTATTTAATAGTCTGAATAATAGCAGCGGTTACTTTAACTGGAGGATAAGTTGCAGAAGGATACCCCAAAGGTGCTTTTTTTCAAAAGCCCACTGGACTTCCTTTGTTTTTTCCTGGAAGACGTTTTGCAGCTGTTGGATGAAAAGTGAAACTTTTTCAAGGTAAAACAAAGTCCAGTTGCCTTTTGAAAAAAATACCTGTGGGACAACCATGACCTGGGTGACTGAGACTCTCCATAAATACTTGCAGAGGGATAGATAAAAAGTGGGGCAGATAGGAGTGGGAGAGAAGGGATGCTCTTCTCACTTTGCTTTCCCGTTCCATCTCCATTTTCTCCCAGTCTCCCATTACCGGCTGTTCCCTAAGGCTCTGGGCCAGCTTATTTCCAAGTATTCAGTGCGCGAGTTACACCTCTCCCTCACTCAGGGATTCTGGCGAACGCGGAGCTGGGGACAGCCCTACTTGCAAGCTCCTGCAGGTGCAGAACTTTGGGTCTGGTTCCAGGACACTGTCTCAGAGTAAGTAGGTTCATAGTCTCCATTAGTTTATGTATTTATTTGATTTACTTATATCCTGGGTAAGACTTCTCCAACTGATTTTTTTTTTCTCAATAGAAAGCCTGTGAAGTAGGCTGGGCTGAAAGAAAGCTTCAGTAAATCTAGTGAGTTCCTGAACTTGGGTTTCATGGATCCTGATCTAAAGCCTTAGCCACTTACCCTACGTGGGCTGTGACAGTTAAGAACAAATATATAAAAGTGATCTCAGCCTTCCTTTTTTGCTTGGTTACTTGCATTTGGTTACTTATGTATACCATATGTATAAAGGATGGTGGGAAATATAATGCAATACATTCCAGAAAGCTGGGAAAGGCTTGATCTGATCATCCATTATTCATGCCCATCATATGTGGGCATAAATTGCACATATATTAAACCATAATCTGAGTTTGGGGTTCTTTTGGCTTATAGTGTTGTATGAATCTATCATGGGGAGGCGGTCAGGTTTATAAATGATGGTTGATAGTTTAGCAGTGGTATCACATGCTGATATCTTTTTTAGTTTTTTCACTAATGCTGTCTCCAATCTACTTGTGCATATGGGTGAAAAAAAATAATCAGTTATTGTAGTTGGCTGCTGAGGGCATGACAAACCTGTAGAAGGCCTCAGGTGACTGCAGTCCCAGGGACAGCTCTCTTTTCTGCAGATGCAGTGAGGGAGGAGGAAAAAAGAAACTCATTCACCACCCCCAAAATAAGGCAAATATAATGCAATATGTTCTAAGCTGAAATCTGCTTTCGGATTTCCACTACTTATACTCCAGGCATTTCTCTTTCTCCTTCATTACTTTCAACTCCTCAGTAGACCAAGCAGACCTATAAGCTTGGTAAATAAGTATAGGTCACAAATGAGTTGGGATGGTGTAACGTTCCAATCCACCATCAAAGCCTCAATCAGAAGTTTTAATGCCACAGCAAGCTGACCTGTAACCAAATTCTGTGGGATCCAGAAGCTGTCATGGGTGGGTTTCATAATCAGCCCTGTACCCCTCAGTGAATAAATTTTAACCAAATATCCCTAAAAAAGAAGTCATCTATGGCTCTTCCATCCACAGACTATTCCCCTCAGAACAAAAATCAAATCTAGGGTAAAACATGGTGTTTGGAGAAAGATATTATTTGTAACAGCCCATGGAAGTCAGTATGGAGCTGATCTTGAATGACTAGCCTTAGCACGTATGTTGACATCTCTATGCACCAACATATTGAGTACTTGTAATATATTCTGAAAGTTTCAGGTATGCTCAAAACAGTTAAAAAAAACCTTTGCCCTCTGGCTTAGGGTGAATCCAGTCACAGATTGTGAACATGGCTTGTTTTCAATAGTATATTACTATTGTGACTGTTAATGCTTGCTTTGTTTCTAGGCATCAACGTCCAAGCTTCTGATGTATATTTTTCAAATTTTAGATACTGAGATTCTCTGCCACCAAAATAGCATTAAAATGATGTGTAAATTTACAAACACAGCTTAAAAATTTAAAGATGAAATTGCTTTAAATGTTTTAGCAAATATATCTTTTAAATTTCAGATAACTTCTTCACAGACATATTACAATGCTTACTATATGTTTTCCTTTTATAGTGTTGACAAAGCTTGGAATGATCTTAGTAACATCCTCTCAGGAATATTCTGTGCTTCTTTGAACTTCATTGATTCCACCAACACAATCATCCCAACTGCATCCTTCAAACCGCTGGGGCTGGTGAATGGTGAGTTTATATTTATTTATTCATCATATTTATTACTTATAAATGTAAAGAGTCTTATCAAATGAATTCTGTATTCATCATATTTATTACTTATAGATGTAAAGGGTCTTATAAAACGAATTCTATAAGTGTTCACTAGAGTCAATTAAAATTTATGAATAACAAAAATAGTTTAATGAAAAGTGCTATTTAAAAAATCTGGATACTTGGATAATTGGAAAAAAGTCATTAAAGATACTGTGATTGTGGCAATTTACAATATAGAACACTGACATTCTTTAATTTAAAATGGCCTGCAGCAAAAAAAAAATGGAGGTAATAATTGTTAGAAAACCACAAGGAACAAAAAGGGTTTTAACAGCTTTTGCAGACCTCAGTGAAAGTACTATTCAGCCTCCCTAGGAAAGAGTTCTCAGTTGAGTTACCGTAGTTGAGGCATTTCCATTTTTCTTCAAACATTTTATAAACAATATTGCTTGTTCAACAGTAGTTTCTCTTTTTTTTTTCTCTGCATCTCAATCCCCCAGGACTGTTCTGAGGCATACAAGAAGTACAAGAAATCCAGTAGCAACATCATAACTCATATACCATATGCTACTATACGTAGGATAATGTTATTTACAGAAATAATAAAAAAGGAAGAAGCTAAATGTTGACTAGGTTTCAATAATAATCAAGGCCCAGATTTCTTCAGTATATCCTTGGAATCATGTACATTTACAGGGGATATGCATATGTCTGTAAACCTTCTCACCCAGGCGTTCCCTGCTTGGGGCTTCTGAATGTGCTGGACTTTTAATTCCCATGATCCCTAGCAAAATCCAGGTTGGGGAAGGTTCTAATCTTTGGCTCCCTCATTCAGTAACAGATCATCGTTTCCTACGATATGCTGTCTTGCCCCGTGAAGTTGTATGCACTGAAAATCTCACACCCTGGAAGAAGCTGTTGCCTTGCAGCTCAAAGGTGAGACGTGTGTTAGCTGCAGTAGTTGAGTCTTGAAGCAGCAGCATGTCCTTTGACCCCTGGAATTCTTTCACTCTTGTAAATATTAGTTGGATATCTGCAAGATGATTGCTTTAGGGGTTTTGCCTCTTCTTTGGTGGGTATGTGTAACTTGGAATTAAATTGGAGTATCATATGTACATGCAGTAGTTGCATAGTTCCTAAGCTTCTTTTGGATTCCACGGAAAAAGGCTTCTTTTTATTTTCCAGGCTGGCCTGGCTGTTCTGCTGAAGGCTGAGCGACTGTTCCACAGCAGTTACCACTCCCAGGCTGTGCACATCCGTCCCATTTGCAGGGTGGGTTTTTGGATATTTGGTTCATCTATCAGCTGGAAGAGTTGAGGGCCGAATGCCCAAGACTGACAATGCTGTATCTATAATCTTGGTTCCTTAATTAAGTGGAAGAGGCTCCTCTTAAAAATTAAATGTAAAATGTTGTAATTACTATAGTTTTTAACATGTTAACTTTTTAAAATGTGGATGCGTTTTCTTCCTTTGCCTTTTTCTTTCAGGACAAATCTTGTCTAAGTTTATCTTGGGAACTCAGGCAGATCCTCACTGTTGTCTTTGATAGTTTTGCCAGTGCCCAGGGAAAGAAAGGTAACTCAGGCTATTCTCTCTGTATTGTTACTGCTGGTCCGGATTCATCTCTTAGCTGATCTTGTGTCGTTCTCTCTTCAGATTGGTCGTTCTTAAAAATGTTCTCTCGTACCCTCTCTGAAGCCTGTCCTCTGGCGTCTCAAAGCAAGGTTTATGTTGATATTTCCAGCAAAACCCAGGTAGATTTTTTTTTATCAACCATGTTTGAATATAGATGCAATGTTAATAAACCAGGCACTGGTTTTTTTTTAATCTGAATAAGACTAAACAAAAAAACAGGAATTGGGAGAGATCAGGATGATGCCACTGGAGGGAACAAGACTTTTTTTTTTAAGGCTTTGTAGACCTTTGAGTGGTTCTTTTAGGTAAACTTAAGTGTTTTTAAGCCAGGGGGGAGGGGAAGGAGTGCTCAATGTAATTCTAAAATACACCCAACCAAATTCAGTAATGTGATCTGCAGTATCTGCAACAAAATAATAACAGCTGGGGCGGGGACACAAAAGGTTGCCCTCTCCAGCACAAGATTTATCTATATTTCCATAGTGTAACCGTCTCCTGAAATGGGCTTTAGACTAAGCTCTAGTTGGGTGAAAAAATCCTGATGGAAGCTCCCCATGTAAATGGACCGATTGGTTATCAGGTGTGTTCCAGGAATTTAGCTTTTTGCAGTTGAAATGCTTGATATCTTCAATAATAAAATCTGGTTGTTAGTGAAGGCATAATTTTTTTTTATAGTAATGCCATTTTTAGTTTTTGTAGATTTCTGTTTGTAGTTTTGGTAGTGTGTAGGAGGTATCCTACTTGGTGTAGGTATCTTACTTGGTTTTGCTGCTTTAGTGGATCTAAATTGGTAGTTTTTGTTTTTAATTAGTTGATCATGCTTCTGTATTTTTATATGTACAGATTTATAATTGCAGGTTCCATTACATATTCAGATGTTTTAATTGACTTTTGAAATGGTTATTACATGCTCTATTGAAGAATTATTCTCATGGATATTTGAGGATGGAGAAATGTTCAAGAGATTGCCTACACGTGCACACATTCAGCGCATAGAAAGAGTACCTGTGACTTGCTGTGTATGCTTTTCAGCTGTCATATTTCAGCTGTCATGTGTGCTGCTTAAAAAGAATGTTTCATTGGTAGAATTTCCAATGAATTGGGGAACTTGGGCAGTTGTGATTCTGAATGCACAGAGACTGCCTCAACAAATTGTGTCTAGTTACCTTTATAAACATAAGTTGCTCCAGAACACACACAAGGAAGGAGGTATTGAACATGTTTTAGCTAGCTGTGGTATTGTCATGTGTCTAGCTGTGGTATTGTCATGATGTGATACGTTGGCACAAGGCAAATGAGCTTGCTTCTATTCTCAGGAGCAAGAGTTCCTGGATGTTTCCCCAGCTCCTTTATCTGTCTATGAAGCATCAGTCCAGGGAGACAGAAGAACTTATGCAGTTTATGACCTTCTGAATCCAACACTCTTCAACACATCTCGCAACCTCAATGTGCTATTGAAATGGAAACGGCCTCAGGATAATTGTGAGTGATCAGTGATTTCCTGGCTTCCCCATGCTATTTAGTGGTAATAAAGGATGCCATTGCACTATGCCATTTGAGTCTATTAACTAGGACTAATACTTAATTACTCCTCACACACTCCCATGGCCTAATACTTTAGAGCTGAATTTCATCCATGGATATTTCAAAATATTGTTTACTTTGAAGTGGGACACCAGTACAAGATCAAATGGTATTCCCAACTATCCAGGATTTTTTTTTTTTTAAAGAGACAGTATGAAAACTCTAGAAATTCAGAGAAGTGTTTTATTATCCTCTCATACAAAAGTGTCCAAATCATCGAGCAGTGATTTGGTCACATATTATAAAAAGTAGGAAACAATAGTCCTTGTTTCCAATAGGCAAACAATGGGGAAATCCTTTGTAAGTAAGGAAATGGGAGATTTTCTTTTGAGGTTTTGCTTTAGATGTATTTCATTTGATACAGTTGCTAAAGCTGAGTTTCTAACTCGTCTAATTTGTTTTCTTCAGTGGGCCTGACAGTACCGGTGCTCCATGCTCAGCGCTATGTGAGTGGTTATGGTCTTCAAACAGGAGAAATCAGCACTCTTGTGTATAACACACATCCGTATCGAGCTTTCCCTGTGCTTCTGCTAGAGACTGTGCCCTGGTACCTACGGCTCTACATTCATACCTTGACCATTATTACTAAAGGAAAGGAAAATAAACCAAGTAAGATAGAAATTCTCCCTAATACGTGCTTCTTCTAATCCTTTTCTTTTTAGAAAAAGAAATCCTTTGGAGCAGAACAGTGAAAATGCAGAATTGTTGCTCAGTTTTTCCTTTGCTCCACAACCAATTTGTACCCATTGATACTTAAATCTAGAGGATTGTCCAAGATTACCATCCACCTTTAGGGCTGATTGTTATAATTTTCAGAATGTTGGAAATCTTATACAGCTGATCTTGAGTCCTGGACTTCAAATCCCCACTTGTTTAAATCACAGTTCTATATTGTTTCAAAGAGAATCTCTGGCAAGATTATTCTGATTCACATAAACAAAAGCTGTCAATTGAGCAGAGAGAGACCAATATGCAGGGCCAATATTTGGGTTTTACTTTCTAAGCCCTAGTTTAGCAATCTGTGCGTGTAACTATTCATAACATTTATTTGCATTTAGCCATACGTTTCTGATTTATAAGCCCAGAACAAAGAAGTAGGATGTGTATATTTATTTATTCCAATTGTATCAAAATTGCTGAACAGGATGCCTCATAGCAAGATTAGAGGCAAAATTATTTACAATATTTATAGTCTACCTCAATCAAGAGATGGGATGATGTACAACAAAGTTACATATAGAAAAAGAAAAAAATACAATGTACAATTATTAAAAACCTCAATATATAACTAAACCATATAAATGTCCAATCATTTAACTGCCCTTATACTCAAATATTGTTGTTCTGACAGGATTATCTTATTAAGAGTCTGGCCAACACATTTTGTTCCAGATATAACTTGTACTAGATAAAGGTAACTGTCCTGATAAGGTTGAAAGTGATGCATAAGCTGAAGGGCTTCTGTGATTGCAACGTTCACCTTTTAAACAAGAAGTCCCCAACTCATAAGCCACCTCCTCCACTCATCCTTATTCACAGGATCAATGTTCCTAGATTGCATTGATGTCTTTTGATGACAAGCAAATCCATCTTATTAGATTTAATCCAAGCTACTTTCATTTGATCCAGATCACAGCTTTCAGGCATTGATTCAGAATTTTTTATAGCATCTGCAATGCAGCATAAAGTGGCAATATGTAACTAACTGAGTGTCATTAACATTTTGCTGATGCCTCACTCCAAATTACTGAATGACCTCCCCCAAGCAGTTTGATGTAGATATTAAACAATGTAGCGGAGAGCAGCAAGTTTTGAGGCAGCCCACATTGGCATTAATAAGAGCTTGAGAGCTGCCATCCATGACTACTGACTGGATTGAGCTGGGCTTGGAAATTGTTGTAATGCTGTGCCCACAACTCCGATCACTCCCGATGACCCAGAAGGATACTATACCATGGTTATTGGAATTTTAAAAAATCTAAAAATAATACATGGATGAAATAATTCATGGCTAGTAGTACAGTAGAGGATATCCATTTCGGCAAGTACAGCAATTTGCTACATGCTTGCTTTGGGTTTGAGCTGTATTGATTTCATCAGTATCTTTATACATTTTCTTAGGACAATTAGCACATCATTTTTTAAAGAATTAAAAATAAAAATAAATTGCCTGTTGCTTTGGAAATAAGTCCCACTCTATTCTGTTTGGCTTTTTAGCCAGCCAGTATAGTCCTATACTGGATTTGTTTTTTCACAGATTAAGACGTTAAATCAGAATCCCGAAGATTCTGATAGCATTCCAAAGGGTTAAAGTGGAGCAGTATGATCTGCTCTGCAGGGGTGCTACGCAGATCATCTGGGCCTAAGCAAGGTTCAATATATGAACCTCAAGGAAGGATTTTGTTTATTTCTCTGAAATGCTGATTGTATTTCTTTGGTATTAGGTTATATCCATTATCAGCCAGCACAGGACCGAAAGCGTCCCCATCTCCTGGAAATGTTGATTCAGTTGCCAGCAAACTCAGTCACAAAGATCAACATCCAGTTTGAGAGAGCCTTGCTCAAGTGGACTGAATACACACCTGATCCCAACCATGGCTTTTATGTGAGGTAAGCAGGGACAGTCCTCAGCCAAAGAGTTGTCTGTGCTCCATCCCTTTGAATCCTTGATTGCTTGTCTTCTTGAAGGGGCTTATAACCTTAATTTTCTTTCTTTCTCTGGTTTTTAGCCCATCTGTCTTAAGTGCCCTAGTGCCAAGCACCATTGCCATAAAAGAGGAAGATGAAGATATAAAACCACTTTTTGCTTCACTGTGAGTCCCTAAACTTTGGCAAATGAAGGAGGGTGGAAAGTGGGCAATCTGTACGGTTGACACTACTTTATGTACTGCTATTGAACATTGGAAGTGCTTATATCAGCTTGCATTGTTTAGCCATTTAGTCATTATCTGTTTCATTCTCCCCAAGATGTTTCTTGCGTATTCTTGTGTATTCCTATCAACTCCATTAGGTAGACCAGACCAGGTAGTCAGCTCCCCAGGAAGGCTATTTTTATTGAGATTGGCTATAATAACAAAACCTTGACAGTCTGGTTGTGCTGTTACCTCCACTCTTATGCTCTGTTGAATGAGAGATGCATCTGCCTTGAGCTGTGCCCAAATGCTACCTTATTGCTCTGAACTTAAAAATATTTCAGCTTAAATTTTTTTTTTGCTTAAATTCCTGTATATTTCTGTCAAGGTCACCTTTCTTTCTTATTCTCTACCTTGCCACAACTAGTATTCACAACTAGTAATCAAGTCTCTTGATTATGATCTGGATACTTGGCAACAGGTTTGTATTAAAACCAATTGCCAAGAATGCCACAGATTGCAGGGATAGGTCACACCCATCCACACATCCATCCAACTCCTCTGTGTTCACACTACAATGGCATTTGCGCACCTGATGCACCATCTCCAACCCACACCATACCCTGTGTACCCTCCAGCTGGGCAGAACCCCTGTGTACCCTCCCCAATTCCTGCAGCACCTCTCCTGCACTCTCCCAAACTCATGCCACATCCTTCCTGACCCACATTGCCCTCTCCAGACCTTTCTGAGCTTGCACCACACCATCATGCCCTTTTTGATTCACATGGCACCTCTCATGCACCCCCGCACACTCTTTCCAATCCACAGGGTGCATTTCTTCCCCCACACTGTAGCAGTCACTTACCTGCCTGCTGACCTAAGACATCACCAGAGGGACAGCATCAAGATCATGAGAATTGAATAGTACCACTCTATGCTGCAGTAGTAAGGCCACACTTGGAATATTACGCCCAGTTTTGGTCATCACTTCGCAAAAAAGATGTTAAGGCCCTGGAAAGAGTGCAGAGAAAAGCAACAAAGATGATAAGAGAACACCAACAAAGATCACAAGGAATGGCTGAAAGAACTAGGTATGTCTAACCCAGGGGTCTTCAAACTTGGCCTTTTATGACTTGTGGACTTCAACTCCCAGAATTCCTCAGCCAGACAAGCTGGTTGAGGAATTCTGGGAGTTGAAGTCCACAATTCATAAAAGGGCCAAGTTTGAAGAGCCCTGGTCTAACCTAACAAACAGAAGGCTTACAGTTAAAGGCTTAGAGCCATTTTCCAATATTTGAAGGGCATCATAGAGAAGAGGCGTCCATTTGTTCTCCATAGCACCTGAAGGCAGGACAGGAAGCAATGGATGGAACCTCATCAGAGGAACGTCCAACCTGGAACTAAGGAGAAGTTTCCTGACAGTGGGAACAATTAATCAGTGGAACAGCCTGCCTCCTGAGGTTATGGATAATCTATTGCTGAAGATTTTCAAGAAAAGATTGAACAACCATTTATCCGGGATGGAATAAGGATTCCTGTACTGGGCAGAGGATTGGATTAGAAGACTTCCAAGGTCCCTTTCAGCCTTATGATTCTATGACTTACAGTGATGGCAACTAGAAAAACAAGATTGCCATTGCTAAGCAGTGTGATTATGCTTTACAACTGCATTGCCTAGCAATGGAAATTCCAGTTCCACTTGTCATTGAAAGTCGAGGAGTATCTTTATGGAGGATTTCAGACTGGGGAAGGCTGACAGCAAGTTTGCAGTTTCTTAAACACCTGATTTTTTTTCTCTTAATTGCTTAGTTTTCTAACTGGGAACACCAGCACTTGAATTTGGAAGGCTTCTGCATTCAACAGTGCATGTGCTCTGTCACTTGAGTATTTCTTTGCTGATGAAGCAAGATCATACTTGCAGGAGTCATTGTTTTGATATAAATGGGAATGTTGTGCCCAAACTATGTTGTATTCTTATGTGTAATCCCATTTGAATGCTAATATCATATGAAGTAAATGTCCAATTCCTTAACGAAGCCTAAATGAAGCTTATGGTAGTTTATGCAAGCTAAAGCACTGGACACAGCTAAAAAAACTCAAAGTCTTTTGCCAGAAAAAAAGTTATATATCCTTAATCTTCCTCAGCCAGTGGCACTGTCTACCTCACCATAGCAGATCTCAGAAGCTATGGGATCACCTGTTTAGGACCTGGCTGGAGGACCACCTGTAAATTCCAGGACTACTGGATTCCAGGATAGCAAAGTTGAAATTCATCTTGGAGGAAGACAGTGGTTTATCAGTTCTATAATCTGTCAAGAAAATTGCATTGGTCACCAGAAGTTGGGCTTGACTCTAAAATACCTTTATCTTCACCTCTGATTTTAAGCTTTTGCTGATTTTTCTTTCTCAGATTTCCTTCCTTTGATGGCTCCAGCTACTTTGTACGTCTCTACACTGAACCCCTCCTGGTGAATCTACCAACACCAGATTTTAGCATGCCATATAATGTGATCTGCCTGACGTGCACTGTGGTAGCTGTGTGTTATGGCTCCTTTTATAATCTTCTGACCAGAACATTCCATGTAGAAGAACCTAAGAAGGGAGGCCTAGCCAAGCGACTGGCAAACATAATTCGTAAAATAAGAGGTGTACCACCTCTCTGAGGACAGCTGGTGCATGTGCTTCTGAAAGCTTTAGGAACTCTCCAGCCAAGAATTGAAGGGCCAACTTGTGAGAAGGTAGATGGTTGAAGCAGGGTACCTTTTGCCAGATTTAATTTATTTTCTTGTTATGAATTATTTTTCATGGTTGTTGGATAGCTTCCTTCATTGCTGATCTCAGGACTGTAAATAAAAATGCCCAGGGGATAAGCTTACTCTTTTGAAGATGTTTACATTATCTGAAAAGACAACTTCAAATAAGCCAGAATTGCTCTTGAATTTTTATCTCCTTGGTTTTGGTAAAATAGAACCACTCTTATCTCATTAGCTAACTTACTTCAGTTGCCCTGTACACGTACTGAGCTTGCACCTTTTAATTGCCACGTGCAACTTAACTGAAGGCAGAATTTTTTTGAGAGCAACGCATCAACACTGTGTTGGTGGATGTAAGAGAGAACAAACACATAAAATATTAAATAATAAAGATTTGTGCTTGAGGGTATTTTGCATACCTATTTAATTTTGGCAAATTGCTATTTAGAGGAAAAAACAATTTGAAGTACACTGATGCATTGGAGAATGCAGCTTCTAGAAATCTCCATAACAGTTTGTGACTTAAGAGCATGAGCAACCTGAACAAAAAAATACTCTAAAACAGAAAAACCATGGTGCTGGACTAGTGATACCCACAGGATTTAGATTAAGATGATAATCTAAATTGGGGAATGAATGCTGTTTGTATGCAAACAAAAATTGTTTAAAAAGATTTCAATATATAGTTGACAAGTGGTATTAAGGTCTTCATAAAGATCATTATTTTAATCAGTCTTCCATGTACCATACTGCCTGATAGCAAAGCAAAAATTTCACCTGAGTGAACCCATAGAAATCCATGCAAGGTATGGAAATTGGTCAAGGGATAGATTAGAAAACTTACCAGTTTTTACCCCATGTCCACCAATCCAATCTGAAAGATATTGTTATTTTGGTTGATGGTGAAAAGCTAAGGGGAATCAGACTTGGATAGTACTTGGATGACAGACTGCCAGGGAAACCTAGTCTGTAAATTAGACTGAGAAGTTGAAAAGGCATTCTGGAAAAAGGCAGTGGAAAGCACTTTTGCAGTGTTGTCAAGAAAGCTACAAGTATGTACAGTGGTGATAAAGTTTGTGAATAGCTAAAAAGATTCTGATTAAAGATGCAACACCCAAAACAGTGCACTGTCTCATCTTTATTGAATTCTGAATTAAATATTGCTCATTGTTGATGTCCAGAAGCTGAGGGGGTCTGTAGAGAGGAAGAAGCTCACACTAAATCTGAGTATTATGGGTTTTAAGGCCTCCCAGATCTGGGAGACTTTCTCATATGATCCAACACAGTGGGCATGCTGCAGGTCCCTTCTATTAAGCACCATCATTTGATGGGACCAGGAGACACATCTCTGTCATGGTGCCTTCCCTGTGGAACAGCATACACCTGTGATCCAGATGGCCCAAGCCTTGCCAGCATTTTGTGAAGCACTGAAGACCTGTTTCCAATTGGGTATTGGACAAGGATATTAAGTCTTTAAAGAATGATTAGGCAGATAGATGAGTAGCCTCAAAGGCAATGTGCTTTTAGGGTACTTTGTCTGATACTGTTTGGTGTTTTGATCAGATATTAGTGGCTTAGAGCAGCAATTCTGGTTGGATTGAATCTACAAATAAATATTGTAAAGTCCAACTATGACCTTTGGCCCAGAAAAAAAAACCTCTGTTCAAAACCGTATTTGGATTTGCATCCAAAATAACTTATGCTATACTTGAAAGGTATGTAACGTGGAGAGAGTTGCTATTACCTTGTTACAAAGGTAATTCACCAGAACATTCATTTATTCTATTTGCTGATCCTACTGCTAACACATTTGGGGCTGCAGGTTATTGAATTCATGACTTCAGATGGTTCTCTAGCAAGAGAGTCAAAAACATTTGAAAACTATTAAGATAACTATGTATGAACAGGACTCAGTCTTCCATCAATCTGAGGTCGGTAAAACGAGGACCCAGATTATTGGGGGCAATATGCTTACTCTGTAAACTGCTTAGGGCTGTAAAGCCTTATGAAGCAGTGTATAAGTCTAAGTGTTATTGCTATTATCTAAATAATGAGCAAGCTATACAATTTGCAAATCACAATGCTGAGTCTCATAGCTGGCATGCAAATCATACAAGGGCTTCCTTTTAGAGCTACATAAATTTGCTGAGTTTCAATATGCTACAATGAGATCACAGATTTTCTTATTGGCAGTTCCCATCTTCCACAAATGCTTTCACCAGATTCTCAAGCTTAAATAAAACACTACTAGGCACTCTCCCATTTCGGTTGGTGGTGAGAGGGAGGAAGTATGAAAAAAAATGTTAATACAAATTGGGGTCTGGTTTACCTCTTTCATGAACTCTAAACAACCTTTTTCTTTACAATTTATGCCCCTTCTGGTGTCAGACCTTATTTTAATGAACATGTGTGATATTATGTGATACAAATAGGTAATACGTTTGACTACATGTAACTGATTTCATATGCAAAGGGGAGTTTACTTTTATCCTGCCCAATCAACTTTCTTCTTGCATTTTCTTTGTGTTAATTATAAAAAGGAATGTAAAATAGGTCTCAGGGTTCTCTCTTTTCATAGGGAGATCCCACTTTATCAGGGTATCCTAATAAACTGCTTTTAAATGATCTTCTGACTCGGTTGCTTATTGGGAAGGTAAACCAAGGCAGAAGGTAGAGCTAGATTTGGCTATCAATAATGGTATAAAGGCAGGCTAAAACTCTTATATGCACATATACACATTTATTTGATAAGTAAATACAAAAAGCTACCTCAGCCTAGCATTCTCATTAAAAGCCATTCCATGTACAAAACAGAAAGGGGTCCCAAAACCGATAAAAATTTACCAAAAAAAAACAAAAAAACCAACAGACCAAAAGAAAGGTAGCCCAACAGCGCCATTAACGTCCGTTTAAACCAGGGGTAGTCAACCTTGGCTCTTTTATGACTCGTGGACTTCAACTCCCAGAATTCCTGAGCCAGCTTAGCTGGCTCAGGAATTCTGGGAGTTGAAGTCCACGAGTCATAAAAGAGCCAAGGTTGACTACCCCTGGACTTTAAACAAAGCGTTTCGTCTTGCTTTCTCTACTACAGCAAGGGGACAAAGTTCGTAGATTCCCTTTAGCAATTTCAGATACCTAGTTAAATGTGGCAAAGATATTTTTCGATATCTGTAAAAAAATCAAACCCTTCTGCAAATAAAAATATTCTTGCGAAGACCGTAAATAAGAGCAGAGCCTTTTCTCCTGATCTGCTATCTTTCCGCCTGCAAGTAATTCATACGGAGTGAAGTATTCCAAAGTGGTCTCCTCTCCACTTAGATTCCGGTTTGCTCCGTTTCCATCTCATGCTGCGGCCGCAGCCCCAGACAGCATGGAACCTCTCACCTTTCCAGGGAAATGACCCCCGTTACTGTATGGCGGACGAGAGCATTTCCGTCGCCGCTACATAGGAGGAAGAGTGGGGAACCGGCTTCACTTTTTTTTCTTTTTTTTTTAAAGTTTTTTATTGATAAAACAATTAAAACAAAAAAGGAGTACTGTACTGCAAGGTCATATGTATTAGGATTACTAAGCAAGGAATAGTATAAATTTCAAGATTTATATGTAGAGAGATATATTTATATATGTATATAAGGGGATATATTATGTCAGAGTTCGAATAAAGAGATGTATAATTGTATATTAAAATATATGGTGTTTGAATTTGAAAAACTCAAAACCCGAACAGTTCTTGACTCATACCAACAGTAAAATTTGTCCCAGATTCCAAAATAGTCTGTTTCCGTCTTGTCCTTTAATTCCATAGTTAGCCTGTCCATGTCCGCACATGATAAAAATTTTTTGTAGAATCTCTTCTTCAGTAGGAATTTCTTTGTTTCTCCAATTTTGTGCATAGGTCAGTCTGGCGGCCGTAAAGATGTGTAGCATTAGGTAGAGTGTCCCTTTATCATATTTTTGTATAGTAATACCAAGAAGGAAGAGTTCTGGTTTTAGTTCTACCTCTGTTGTTAATATTTCTTCTAAGGGAACCGGCTTCACTTTCGTCATCACAGTAGCGCAGCCCTTCGCCTTCGAAGTCCGTATCTGTCGCATTCTACTACGTACCTTCTATCCAGCTCACTCTGTTCCGTGCCTACCGCCCGGTATTTATAATGCATCTTCTGCTTCCAGCCTAGCGCAAGGACCTTCCGCTTCGTCAAGAGCGGGACGGTGGGGCTATCTACGGCAATGCCTGTTCAGAGCACCGCTTGATTCTTGGGAACAGTTCGGTTATTTCTGTAGCAGGAGAGCAAACGTGGCAGAAAAGGCTCGTGTGGAAAGCCAAAGGCTATCCAGACTTCGAGGAGAAGTCGAATTGTGAGCGCTGTGAAAAAAGGCGCTGGGGTGGACGACCCAGGCGAGACAGTTGAAGGTCCTACGTGAAGCAAGAGACCTGCGAACGAATTAGTGTGGCGAGGAGCGACGGGGCGCTATGGCGTGGAGGGCAGGTAATACAGCTGCCGGTGGGGGGGGGCGGCGGTTGGGAGCTGCCGAAGGTGTTGAGGCAACTCTCGCCGGGAAGGCATAAGCCCGGCGGGTTCGCTTCTGTCCCTCGACGGCAACCCCGAAAGCATATGTCGTAGCCCTGGGTGCGGGGAAGGGTGTGTCGTTTACTCAGGAGCAGGGCTTGGGCGGCGTGGTGGGAGAGGGACGGAGTGGGCGCCTCCATTTGGGCGGATTCTGTATTTCATCTGGGCTGAGAGGATCNCTCTCGCCGGGAAGGCATAAGCCCGGCGGGTTCGCTTCTGTCCCTCGACGGCAACCCCGAAAGCATATGTCGTAGCCCTGGGTGCGGGGAAGGGTGTGTCGTTTACTCAGGAGCAGGGCTTGGGCGGCGTGGTGGGAGAGGGACGGAGTGGGCGCCTCCATTTGGGCGGATTCTGTATTTCATCTGGGCTGAGAGGATCTTTCCTGGACTGCGGTGTCCGTGGCGGCTGATCGGCTGGACCGAATGATCCCCCCCACCCGCAACAGATCCGTTCCCTCCCCCCCCCACCCGCAACAGATCCGTTCCCAGGGCAGGACTCGAGGATCAACCTGGGAAGTTCGATTCTGCAAACCTAAAACGGATCGGCGGAACCGCCCCCGCCCCCCGCACGGCCGGATCCCGAAATTTTGCTTATGGAACTCCCCGCAACAAGAGGGTGATAACTGGCTGCTTTTGGGGTTCAACCCTAGTCCTAAAGCAGCTCAGGCAGAGGGGAAAAAAAATAGGGTAGTAGCCAGAAGTTATCAAGTGATTGGGGCAGTGCCGGATCTTTCGAGAGACGTCTGGCACAACTATAGCTTAGCTGGTTGCTCCAAAGGGATAGAAACGTTTGTGGGAAATGGATCCACGAATGGCTGGTTAACACAAGCGGCAGCGTGAGAGACCCAGGGTCTGACAAAGAGCAGTTTGGTAGGGGCGTTGCTACTTGTGAGCTCCATAGAGCAGTGTTTCTCAACCTTGACAATTTTAAGGCATGTGGACTTCAACTCCCAGAATTCCACAGCCAGCATTGCTGGCTGTGGAATTCTGGGAGTTGAAGTCCACATGCCTTAAAATTGTCAAGGTTGAGAAACACTGCCATAGAGGCATATGAAAGAAAGGCCGCTGTTGAATCCGAATGATGAATTAAAGGGGTCATATCTCAACCTGTCATACTTATTAAATATTAACTTATCTTACAGAGGTCATCATTATAACTCTGTAAATTATCACTATTCGTGGGAGGCCTTTTCTTATCCACTCTCAGTCTTTTTCCATTATACCTAAGGTGCTTTGGGCATGAAGAATAAACAATATGATGATAGTAAATTGGTTTGTACAAGTGGCAGACTAGTAAAAATCTGTCACGTTTTTGTAAAATGGGAGTTTCTAACAAGGTATTTCAGCATAGGGATTTAGTAATCAGTTTTAATTGTTCAGTAAGAGATCCACTAGTTAGTACACCAACATGTTCACACAGATTAGAAGATATATGGACACTAGGGAACTGAATAAACATTACTGGGCAAGTCTATATTCTCTGTTACAACATAGCACTAAAGAGCTTGAACAGAGGATTTTTTTTTTCCTTGCTGGAAAACTACGGAAATACTATAGCTACTACAGCTTTTGATAGAAAGCATAATGTATATTTTAGATAACTTTAGTTCTGTGTGTGTGGAAACAATGTTTTAGAAAAGAGGCAAATTATTCCTGCTGATATATTTATGATTATTCTTTCTGTTTCCATATCTGAAGTATCTCCTTTAGTTTTTGAAACCAATTGATGGTTTCTATATTGAAGTGCAAGTAAGAAATGCATTTGTAAATCAGATTTGTGTCCAGTATATTATAGAGAGATAGAATAAAATGGTATGAGACTACCAAGATAGTTTGATTCCATAATTTTGGGATTGTGCCCCCAAAATTGTAGTCCAGGTGCGAATAGGTAAATCAGAGATGGTAACAATCTTAAATAATATTTTGTTATAATGAAAGGGCCTCTCCTGCTTTTATGTGAATTTTACTATTTACCTTTTTGAATTTAAGAGGAGGTTTTCTGTTCTACATTGACAGTTCCAGGGAATTTTGATAATTTATCTGCTTCAACTCCGTATATTCTTTCTTCCAGCTATTTTTCAATCACCTGATTAACTGTGTTTCGTACAAAGAATATGTACATGAATGTACTTCTTTAAACATTACTCCACACTTGACAGTAATATTTTTTATCTCCTGGTACCATTTTGGCTTCAATATACATGAATGTCTTGATTTAAAAAAAAAACTTTCTAATTTTCTGATGGAAAACCAGTCTGATGCAGTGGTTAAGGCATCTGGCTATAAACCAGGAGACAATCAGTTCTAATCCCACTTTATACATGAAGCCAGCTGGGGCCAGTCACTTTCTCTCTCCCTAAGAAAAAGGAAGGCAGTGGCAAACCTCTTTAAAAAATATTACCAAGAATCTGTAGGGACTAATTCAGATAATGTCCAGAAGACAGAACTGATTTGAAGGTACCCCCCCCAAAAAAAAATTTGTTAGTTATATTGAAGTAATTCTTAGAGGTGAATATATTTCACCTGCATTGCTTTTGGGACCAGGATAGTTTGCAGTGTATTGTTTTTGGTACACAGATAAATTTCAACCAATTGCTAAGGCCCTTGACAAGAAATTCTTTCATTTTCTTAAGGGAAGAAAGTCTATCTAGCTACACTGAACACCAAAGCTACAAAAAAGGGAAAAGATTTCTCTCAATGAAATTGCATGCACTAGGGTAAGAGATTTATCTTATTTTCATTCATTCTCAGCAAAAATAAAATACTGCTGCATTATTTGATTTTCATTCGCTCCTGTAAAAATGGGAAATATTTTACTGATATATGGTGGAATAAAAAGGCACTGAAGCCTGTTTCAAGATGAAAATCCTGATTCATAGTATTTCTCCGTTTATCTGAAGATTTGATTTTATTGAAGAATAACTAGTCTCTTTGCCAAACGGAGAAATGCCTTCTTTTCTTTTTATACGTTTCACAATTGGAAGATCTAAGATGAATCAAGTATTTTATTTAGTATTTTTTTTGTTATTTCTGTATATTCTGTTATCTCTCATACAATGAAAGTCTATAGCTTCTACTCATGTGGCTTGCATTTCTGAAAATTCAGATTATTCAACAAGAGTCTTCTGGTTTTACCTTTTTCAGATCTTCTTGATAGCTCATGTTCTTCTGGTAGACTTTGATTGGGGGCTGCTGCCCTGGGATTTCCTACCAAGACTGTGGGAGAATATTGGATAAAAGCTTTACACGGTTACTTGTCCCCAGATATTTAGAACAAATAAATGTAAAATGTAGGCCTCTTTTGATCAGTGTTCATGAAAACTTTGTAGGATGTGGCAAGTATAAAGAAGAACTAGTCATGGTCTGTTTCATGCCACTCCCAGATGATCTCATGATGTTGGCATGTAAATGTTTCCAAGTGGCAAGGGAAATAGGAATTAAGTTTGTAATGGATGATGTATGCTAAAGAATGTGGAGGGGAAAGTGAACAGGCATGAACTGTAAAGTTACTGTTTTCATATTTCTTGTATCTTGAAGTTAATGCAATATTGATAACTTGAATGCTCCTAGTAAATTCTTTCCTGATGACTTCAATGCAAGATGTAAGGAAATATCAGATGATCAGTAATATAATATGTCTAATTAATGACAATACTTAGTGAATCTTAAGTGATCTCAAAAATCTAAACAGAGTAGTACTTGGTAGGAAATCCTAGGGCAGCGTCCCCCAATCTTTTGGGCACCAGGGACCGGTTCCAAGGAGAGAGATTTTTCCACGGACTAGAAGGGGCATGGTTTCGCATGCTGCCTGCATCCCGCAGATGGGGCTTCAATTGTTCACACAGCCCAGTTTCTGGCATGCCACATCCACAGACTGGGGATTGGTGACCCCTGTCCTAGGCTATACTGAGATTTGAAAAAACTTCTCAGAAGACAGTGACAAAGTACTACCATGTTGTTAGCAAGACATTTACATGAACATCTACACAAAACCACTAGGAGTTGAACTGGATGAATCACTTGGTGATCAACATGCAATTTTTATTCAACATACATTTTTTGTATAAAAACCAGAAATACTCAGTGTTTTGATGATTCTGCATAAAGTAGTGAAAAATTGAATTGTGTCAAATCCAAGCTACTTCTCACTTTGAATGATAGGCTTCTAATTCCCATGAACATCTATTTCTACCTCTCGAATGCTGGATTCTAACATCAGTAAGGACACTTTTAGATGTCTGATTCTTATATAATGATAGATCGTTATGTTGTTTGTTTAGTTTTGTTTAAAGTATGATCTAACTTACTGTGCCTTGCTAAATTAGTTGTGAAAAAACCCTCATAATACAACTCTCTGTTTTGTTATGAAAATGTCTTTCCAACAGCTACAATAATGAGCAAAGCCATTCATATTGTAGCTGGATTCATGCATATTCTAAACTTCACAATAGAACTCATTACCGCTTGGCTCCTACATCATGCTTAATGATAATATGAATAAACCATAATTTGATACTAATAAGCAATGATTTATAAACAATGATGGTTAGATTTATATAACAGATTAAATCAAGCCTACCTCAACAGAACTCAGCATGTGTGTGTTCACAGTTTAATGGATTCACACAACATATCAGGATTTTAAATTATAAGTTTTTGAAGAAACTATAGCATCCTATAAAATGCTAAGCCTCAGTGTGTGCTTTATTTATTTTACTAGATGTATGTCTTACCTTTCCTGTGAGAGTTCATAGCATTTCCTCTCCCAAATTCTCCCACAGCAACAATCCTGTGGATAGGTTGAGTTGCGGCAATCTTGTACATAAAGTTGTACATAATAGAAAAATGACTGTGATGCTGCAAATGTATGCTCATTCTATCCACTGTCTTGGAGAAGAAATAGCTAAAATTTTATGTTGCAAGAAATAGTGACAAGGGATTTGGAATACAATAACGTTTAAAGGGATGAGAAGTTCTGGATTTCTGCTGGATTGTATTAGTAAGCAATGCAAATGTAAAAAAATAAATAAATGTGTTGCTGACCTGTCCTTTTTTTCCTCCCTTTTCTGTCAAGATTTACTTGCACATTATTCCCAAGTTTTATGAAGCCTGATTACCTGGTTGGCGAAGAGCTGAATGTGCAGAGGAGAAATTTCATACTGCGATTTGGATTGCTGCCATCACTGTGACATCCTGATCACCAGGCATCATGTACTGTCTCCAGTGGTTACTGCCGGTCCTCCTCATTCCCAAGCCCCTCAACCCAGCCTTGTGGTTCAGTCACTCAATGTTCATGGGCTTCTACCTTCTGAGTTTTTTGTTGGAGCGGAAGCCTTGCACGATCTGTGCCTTGGTCTTCTTGGCTGCTCTGTTTCTCATCTGCTACAGCTGCTGGGGGAATTGCTTCTTATACCACTGCTCTGGTTCCCAACTGCCAGACTCTGCTCATGATCCCAACATAGTTGGCACCTAAAATCTTCTACTTGGTTGCACTTTTTTTTTTCCTTTTAAAAGGACGGTTTCATGGGAAGGAGGGAATATAAGGCATGCGATTGGGGTACATGTTTTGGTTAAAATGTTTTGTTCATGATTATCTGCACTTCCACAATCTTCCTGTACAATTTGACAAACGTTGTTGTTAGTAGTAGCTGGCAATGCTGTCTGTTCGAGGGTTTGAAGCAGAGCTGCTAATGGGTGCCATCCCTTCCTTCGGTATTATTGTTCGAGTTGGGTTCTTCCATTTCCAATTTGGTGGTGAAGAGACCTGTTGAGTGTTGCTGATGTCAAATCAGAAGGTAGCCATCCATCCTTTAGAACACAAGTGTGTGCTCTTGTTGAAACAGTTGGAAAGCTGTTTCTCCACCTTGAGTTCAGTAGAAAGCTAGTGCTTCTCACGCTGTTCATCTGAAGGGGAACTATCAAGTGGTTAATAAGCCTGACAGCACCTGGAGCCAGAGGCTGCTTATTATCTCAGCAGGCCATACTGGAACATGAATACTGCCCGTTGCCCAAGCTACTTATCTGTGTCATAGCTCAAAAATCCCAGAATCATCACGATGCCATTTTTAATGCAGAGATGCCGAAGTTTGTCTCTCTCCCATCGCTGCCAAACATCTACTTTTTATAGAGGACCCTGAATTGGAAAGAAAGCATGCACTGCTGTAAAGCTTGGGGAATCTTTTTTTATTGTGTTGCTTTTGAATTTAAGCTGCCAGTGTTTCTAGCTTGAAAAAGCAATCGGAGTGCGGGATGGATCCATGTACCAGGTCTGGTTTCTCCATACCGAGGTGGGGCTGTCAGTGGAGTAATGTGCTGCTTTTTTCTTTTAGGCCAAAAGTATTACATTATCACAAGCAAATGAGCCTGTGTTCACATATATAGATGGAAGAAAGTGACATCTGTTTAGACTACATATCTTCATAGGATTCTGTGAAGCCATTTTTCTAGTGGTACCTGGCTCCTGGTTTTATTCTACTCCTTTTCTCCACCAAGACTTACTTTCTTCCTTAGGAGCTAATTGCTTGAGTGAAATATAAAGTAGCCCTGAGGAGAAGGCAAACAGATACTTTTTCTGTTACTTTCCAAAGTTATTTTCCCATTTGGCTCCACACAATCTTCCTTGGAGTATTGCTGAAAAGGCATTTTTGTCTCTCAAAGGACATGGAACGGAGAATCCAGTCATGAAACCTCAATAGTTTTTTTTTAATTATTTTTGTTGGTTTGTTCATTGCACAGCTGTTCAGCAGGTTTAATAAAGCTTTATAAACTTTGGTCTGTGGATTAGTGCCATTTATGATGCAGTTACCTTTTTAACTGGACTAAGACCTTTGCTTTCGCAGCAGCTTATCTTTTTCACAACTCCCTAAAGCCATTTTTATTTCCAAAGTGATTTGGTTGCAACCCAAACAGGTTTTCATGTGCCAGTCTAGGTGCTGACCTGCTGACCAAATTCACAAAATGTTCCAGTGATTGTGTACCTTGATATGGAAAACAGTAGGGCTTCCTGGGCAATAACATAAACTATTTTCTTTTGTTAATCTTTTAACAGTACAGGTAGTCCTCAACTTAAGACCACAATTGGGACTGGAACATCCTTTGCTATTAAGTGAGCCACATCTGATTTTACAACTTTTTTGGCATAGTTGTTAAGCAGATCACAGTCATTAAGTGAATTTGGCATCCCCCCTCCTCCATTGATTTTGCTTGTCAAAAGTTGACTGAGTAGGTTGCAAAATGGCGATTAAGTGACTCCAGGACGCTGCAACCATTATAAATACATGCTGGTTGCCAAATGTCCAATTTGGCTAAAATCGGGCAGCCGATTTTGGTGGTGTCTAGATTGTATTAATCTTCCTTGTTTTTTGTAAGGTAAGAACTGCGTCAGACTTGCCCCAATCCGATCCCTTAGGAAAGAAAAGACTTCAATTCCATTGGGTTAAAGCAAAGGATTCTTTTACTAAAAGTGATGGTTGCGGTAATGTCAAGCCAGCTCTGAAATTACCGCACTCACTGGATACAAAATTAAGGTGTAGGTCAGCAACCAGAGCTCGCCAAGATGTTTTGAGAATTCTGAGGTGTTGGTGAGGTAATCCGCATATTTCTCAAGGTGCCTGGCTGTGGGATGCTGGTACAATCAGGATCCGGCTGCTCTAGTCCTTCTTGTCATTTCCCCCCTCCCGATTTCCTATCACATACACACAAAGCTATATTGCCCTTTCATCCTTCCTTCCTTCCTTTTTATGGCAGGATGCCTGTGAGGCCCCCAAGCCAAGCCAGGCAGATCAGTAATAGCTTCAGGATAGATTTTTCTACATTTCTTTTTAATTTTTCCTGATTATTTATTGATGGGAAATAAAGTGATCAAATGTTTCCCTTACAATTTTTTTCCCAACATGCTACATAAGCAGTTTCTTTTTCTGCCCTATAAAGCCTTCTTTACTGTAGCTTGTTATCAGTTTTGCAGCTTTAATTTGCCTGATATCAGATATGAAATTCTCTGAGATTGGTATGTTGAGGGAATTGACAGATGTTAATCAAGAAATAAAGAGGTGGGGAACAGCAAGCGTAGTAGATTATAAAACACAGGTTAAAGTTATAAAATTTATTTTTGGGTAATTATGTAGCATTTATGAGGTTTTGCAACATGTATCCTTGCTATATATTTTATTTATTTTTAAGGCTGTATTATCATTTGGTCTAAATTTTGTTTCACACTTTAGAAAAAATAGTTGCATGTGGTTGTGTGCTAGTAGCAGAAAACTGTCTTCAACAATAATTAAAGGGAAGCTTTCTATTGCTATTGATTGAACTCTGTTCCCAGTCAATAGTAAAAGTCTACATTTAAAGATAGAGGCAATCCTATTTATTTATAAATATTTTTAGTTAGGTTTAGGTATACATCCGATCACCTCAGATGTATATCCTGCAATTTGTTGAGACACAACATTTCCTCCTCCAGTTTTTCTCACAATTACCCTACTTGGTAGGTTGGGCAGAAAGAGTGACTGGTTCAAAGTCAAAGGATGAGGGTGACATGAATCTGGATCTCTATAATAGCAGTCCAGCAACTTAATTTCTCACTAGTGTTGGCGAATCTATAACGTGTATCAAAGGTGACATGCCATTATGTTTTGCGTGACACATCAGCTTTCACCAACATCCACGTTTCTTCTTAAAAATACACCCTGTTCTCATGCAATTTGTGGAGGTTACACAAGAATGGGTTGTGCTGTCGTGCGGCCTCCAGAGCCTTTGGAAGTCGCACACAAACGTGACCCTCTGGAGCTTCTGCAAATCAAGAATGGGGCACTGCAGAAGAGCACCAAGGTGTCTTCAAGGACAAAGGCCTCATGCAACTTCAAGCAGCCTCAGATAGGTCACAGGTCAACAGAAAGAGAACACTGCCTGAAGGTAAGCGGCATGCAGCAGTTCCTGTGGAATGCTGGACTGCAGGGAAATTGCATCTTGGGAAACAGCTCAAGGTGGTCTTTAGTCTACTCACCAAAGTTCCTCAATCTTATCACTTTTTAAGATGAATGGACTTCAACTCACAGAATTTCACGGCCAGCCAAACATCTTAAAGTTGGCAAGGTTGAAAAACATTACCAGTTTTCCAGAAAAGATTTAGTTTCTCTGTTGGGTGAATTATTTTGTTTTCTGCAGAATGCCACACATCGTTACAGCCCCAAATACAAACTGAATGCTTGGAATTAATACTTCTATTTAAAAAAAAAAAAAAATAGAAGAATAGCATAAAGAGAAAAGTAGATATAAAATGTAAATGCTTTTAACTTGCTTTATTTCATAAGGCATGTGTGAAAAGAGCGAGTAGATATAAAACATAAGAGCTCAAGATTATGTAAATGAAGAATGGCAAGAGGGATAGACAATGGAACTGGTGATCAGCAAGGTTTCAGCAGACAAAAATAATTACTGGAGAAATGTTGGTTCACATACTGGAAAAATGGAACTGTAGTCTCTCCCTTGCTGAAAGTTCTTACAGCTCAGTGCTGATCTGTGAGCTTAAATTCATCAGTAGGCTTCAGGTAATGAAGGTATGTTATCTAAACCTATACCTATCCCGAATATACTGGAGAGGTATGTGGCCCACAGACCAAGTTCACAGAAATCTATCCTTTGGTATCATTAACACTATGCATAGCTCCTCTTAAATGAAAGTTTAAATGCATTTATATCCCCTTATCAGTATATAAGACTCAATACATTATTTATTGTGGGCTTTGATAGACCTGATTTGTGTGTGTGTGTGTAAATTCTGCAATAGGACGACTGAGTTTTTGTTTCAGCTCATGTAATTTTTCAAACATCTGCCAGGAGAAGTTGACTAGCACCTACCTACCTTTAGATAATTTTGCAAAACTGAGCAGGATTGAATCTGGTTAGTGCTACGATGGGAGACAATCTGGATACCATAGGGCTATAAGTGGAAAAGCCTCCTGCAATGGCAAATTATTTCTGTATTCATTTAGAAAATTACATCCATGTTTTCATGATTATTTTTAGGATCCAAGAGTTCTTTCCCACAAGTTTCACTTTCCTGGGAAAAAGAATCTTAATGAGCTATATTCAGTGTTTCACTAAATAAGTAATAAAATACAACAACACAAAATGACTTGTTACTATGAACTGATTTTAGCATCCAGGCGATGGGAGCTCTGGGGATTTTTTATGGTTTAATTTGAGATTTAAAAGCCACGTAAAGAGATTACACTCATGATTTAGAAGTGCCATAATGGGTTTTGTTTTTTTAAAAAATACCTTGCAGAATATTGAAAAAAAATATTTCTTGTTCATTATGTTAGAAAGTGAATTATTAGGCAACAGATTTAGGACAATGCTTTTCATAATTATTAATGTATTGCACATTAAGTGCTTGTGGTTAATACTGGTAGCTTAGAAGAGTGGTTCTCAACCTTTGGTCCGCGTACCCCTGGGGGGGCTGTAATGTCATCACTGGGGGTCTGCAAAGACTTGAAGAAATGTTATGATT
>NW_015386705.1:215360-249123 GCF_001527695.2 Protobothrops mucrosquamatus
GGTTTCTCCTTAGTTCTAGATTGCTTCTCTCCTTGATTAGTTTCCACCCGTTGCTTCCTGTCCTGCCTTCAGGCGCCTTGGAAAATAGCTTGACTCCCTCTTCTTTATGGCAGCCCTGAGATATTGGAACACTGCTATCATATTAAGTCTGTCTGTGAGCACAAAAGGTAATTAAAGGGGGTCTGTGGTGAAGAAAAAGTTGAAAACCACTGGCTTAGATGACAAAGACACAGATACACGCCAGAGCTAAATTTTCAGGTTTGGGGCCAGTATTTCACAGAAGGCCAGTTCTGAGGATTAGCCAGGTGCTGTTTGACAACTATGGGAACCAGAGTAAATGGATCCTTGGTTGTATCCAGCAGAATGGCTCTCAGTTTTTTATGTGACCTCCAGTACATATTTTAAAAAATGCCCTTACTTGGATAACAGCTCGTCTGGAGTAGCAAATCAGATTTGTTTGTTTGTTTTAAATCCTTTATATAGCAGCCCATTTTATATCCAGCTCTGGATGGCTCCCAGTCAAGAATTTTAAAAATATATCAGTAATAAAAACATAAAAACCATATTAAAACTAGAGGCGTTCCTCACTTAATGACTGGCTGCTTAGAGGCTGTTCAAAGTTATAACAAATCCCCCCCAAAGTACTTATGACTCAATTCCTGAGCCCCAAAGGCCAAATACACATACACACATGTCACATGATTGCGTTTTGGGCACTTGGCAACCAGTTCATCTTTATGGCCAGTTGCAGCATTCTGTGATCATGTGACCACAATTTATGATATTTTTGCTGGTTTCTGACCCTTTGTCTGGTTTCTGGCAAAAAAAATCCTTGTAGGAATACATGGATTTGCTTAATGACCTTGGTGTTCACTTACCCTCATCATTCACTTAACAACCAATGCAAAAATCTCAGCAGCATTGGGTTGGGTCAAGTGGATGCCTTGACTTATAACCATTGAAATTCCAGATTTCATTATGGTCAAGTCAAAGACTACCTGTATGAAAGTATAAACATTAAAAGCAAAAACCCGACACCAAATTAATGATGCTATTTCCTCAGATGTCTTCAGATGTTTCCATTTAATGCTGCTATTTCCCCAGATGTAGCAAGCCTCAAGGCAGAAGGTCTTTTATCCTACCCAGACTGACACTTCATTTTCTGCAAGAAAATGCAATAGTGCTTGGTTTCCCAGTTCAGCAGTTACACTGGCGAGATAATATGCGTTTTGGCTCTGTCATTGGAGGATTCTCTAAAGTAGAGTGATGTGCAACCAAGACCGCAAAAAAAAATAAAGATATAACATTTTATGAGATCAAAACCTGAGCATGGGTGTGGCAAATTGTACTTGTCCAGCTATTTGATGCTCTTATAGTTTTTCCTTCAATTAGCTATTCAGCTGTAGAGTAAATATTCAATATAGTCCAGGGATGGGAAGCTTATGAATCTTTAGATGTTGTTGAATGATAGAGCCTAGCAATACAATGACATGCTGCTTGAGACTGCTGGGATGTATACTGTAATTCAGCAACCTCTGGAGATCCACATGTTCCCCTCATTTAGTAGAATAAACTATAGACATTTTGTAGAATTTAAGAATCTGAGAAATAAATGCTTTGGACACCTTTAGATGTATGTATGGATTTCATGCAACTCATTGCGATATGGAAGATTACATTTGAATTGTAAAGAGTTTAAAAAGTAATTTGTAAGATAGTGTCAGTTGGTAGAGGGGCAAAAAAAATATAGGAATTCTTGATCACTAGTCATTTTTAAAATTTGGAATATAGAGCTCTCCGTTGTGGTTCTGCAAATATCTGCATACAAATGAGTTCTGGATCAATTTTTAAAAAGAATCATATAGTTGGCCATGGGGAAAACATGCTAAGCTGGAGTGTTAGCCTCAATGGACAATTTGTCTCACCTGGTTTAAGATGGGAACACGAGAGGCTGTTAATTGTTGATTGGTTCTTTTCCATTATAAGGGGCAACACTTTGCAGCTGCAGCTGGAGAATTAGAATATCAGGGAGATATGATTTATGTTGGTTTGAAACTTTGCTTTAAGGAAGCTATACAAGAAGATTTCCTGATGATGGCAGAATATACCTTCTGTCACATTTGAGGAGTTCTCTTTCTCTGGAGAGCTCAAAGCATCTTCATAAGGATTCCAGGATTTCTTCGCAGACCCATAGTGCAGGCTCTCAGCCATAGCGCTGTCTCAGGGGCTTTTAGCCATCCTTTATTCCGGTCTGATACATATGTGCACATGAAGATACTGCCACCTTTGTCTATGGAGATTTTTAAAAAAATATTCCATAGGGATGTTTATGTGAAGTCAAGTTCTGAGAGCTGTAATTGTTCTCACTTGCCTTGCTTTTCTATGCAAGAAAATATAATGCACATGTTTAAGTTCAAAGGAAATTGCACTTTTGGCCTTTGCACTCAGAATAATTCAACTGATTAACTTTGAGTATGATGTTTCTTGCTTGACATAAGCATTTCATTAATTGGCTTGATGGCTTTAAGTGTCATGTCTTATTGCCTCATTAATCCAACAGCAGCCCTGATTAGTAAGGTTGACTGTGATGAAAAAGATTCCAAGTGAAGGGCAGTCTGTCTGTCTGTCTGTCTGTCTCTCTCTCTCTCTCTCTCTCTGTGTGTGTGTGTGTGTGTGTGTGTGTGTGTGTAAATCCACATGCTAGGTAAGAGTGGAGATAAATTCAAAGGACTATAAATGCCTCAGACTATAAATGCCTCAGTAAGTACAGCTTGAGTGACATACCAGTTTGAAAAAAGGTTGGGTCATTTGATTTGAAGCTACCTCTCAGAGACATGTCTACTTGTAACGATAAAACTGCAGTAATCTTCTGTTAAAGGGGTAACATTATTTAAAATTCAGAGCCTCTCAGAATTCCATGTCTTCAGGTTCACTGAGATGATAACACAGCCTGACAGTTTCATGTAAGGGCAGATTATTAGAAGCCTGAGGAATGCAAGTGGCCCCTGAAAGCTTTGAATGTAAGCAGAGGGATTTCCAGGTTTTGTCATCAAATTGTATTTTTAAAGTGTTTTTTGTCTTGGTTTCAACCTTCTCTTTTTACAGTGTGACCTGGTGTGCTCCTCAAAGACTCTGGCTCTCAGATCAGGAGACCTTTGTATTCCTGCTATAGAGAATGGCTTGCACAATTATGTTATTCTTTGATTCAGAAATACCATTAAAAGGTAGGGACTCTTGGATGATGGCAGAAGCCACATTCATCTTTTGATTCTTTTGCCCTGTTAGAAAAGTAAGATCAGGAGAATGTAGGAAATATTTTGCCTCCCAACTCAGAACCCAACCCAACTGTTTCCCATCACTGGGTGATGATCCTTTTTTTCAGAAAAGCAAGGGGGTTCAAAATCAGGAATGTGCATATCAAGCCACAAAATCTCTGAAGAGAATAATTTCTTGAATAACTGGTTTATTAGTGGCTTGCTCTAATTCTCTCTAATCTTCTTGTTGCTGATCCATCTGGATTGCACAGCTCACTTCCAAGTACTTAATCACATTCTTGGGCTCCATTTTTCATCAAAATGGCTCCTTCTTGCATGACTGCAGTTGACCTATGCAATAGATTAGATTGTTAATCCTTATTAAAGGTCAAACCATTTTTGGAGTGGGGGAACCATTCTTAAAATTATAATTATTTATATATTTTAGGTAAAGAGACTAGGCAGAAATGCCTCTTATTATCTTTGGTATAATAAGATTAATAAAAGAGATGAAATACCTTAAAAGATGAAGGACCTGCTTAAAAAAAACAGCTTGTGGGCAGAGAGAAATAGAATTGCATATCCCTTCCTAGCCCTGGATCCTGTTGCCCTGGAAACAGCATCTCCCACCAGCTGTTTTTTTGTCAATGCTCCACCTCCCTCTAGGTTCACACAGCCATCATTCAACAGATTGGCAAGGGTGGGGGAGGAGAATGCAAAATCTATTCTCATATTCACGGCACAGTGTATACTCTGGGTTTGGAGCCCTATCCTTGGGGGTTTGAAGGTATAAAAACAACCAGATGCGGCATTCCACAAAAATTCAAAAGGAAAATATTTGTGGCACAATGTTACCTAAAGAGGAAACTCTAACCAAACCAAAAGGAACATTTTGTAGATGGCTTTAATGGACTGTTTTCACAATGCAGGTACAATTAGTTCTCCCTGATAAAAGGATATTCTTCTGTTTTAAGACATGATGCTTTGACATAATTCTTTTTCTCTCATTCCTACATATATTTTCCTGTTATCATGCAACAAAAACTGTCAGAGTCAGAGCTTATTCTTCCTCTCTGGTACAAGCAGGTTGCTACAAGAATAATCCCAGCTCTGTTGGTCAGCCTGGCAGTTGTTTTCCTGGCTCTAATTGGGAACAGGCCCATCCATCAATATAAGTGCTATTTCTTGCTACTGAGCTGGAAAATTCTGCCTCCTGGGTGGGAGTGAGAGGTTTCTCTTTCCAAATCTCTGTTTCAGTGGCTCAAATTTTGCTTCTTACTAAGTAATGGTGGGAAGAGGGCCCCAGAAGCTGCCAAGGTCCTTTGTTAGCTGGCTGTATTTTGGAACATATTACAATCTCTCTCCAACTAGTTAATTTTTTCCCCCAGCACCAAAGGCAAATGCTAGCTGGCTTTCAAATGTATTCCCCCTTCTTTTCCAAAACTGGTTTTGGTGCCATTCACATATTCAGAAAGTCTCACCAAATCTAGTAGTGAAGTGGCACAGCCACCTTTAGTAATGAAGCCATTATTAAGAAAGGTTAGCCAAAGATTTTATACAACAGATTGCATACATATCTAATATCCAAGATATTAGGACTTTGGAAGATTCCTCAGCAAGGAGACAGATCTTTTCAAAGAAGATAGTCAAGATCTATTCTTTCCTGATCCTAATATTAATATTGGTTTGTAAAACCCTAGTACAGTGATAGCAAACCTTTTAGAGACCCAGTGCCCAAATTGCAACCCAAAACCCATTTATTTATCACCGGGTGCCGGGTGGGCGTGGCCACAGTGGTCATGACAGACTGGGTGGGTGGGGCCAGGGCAGCGGGGGCCAGTCCCTCGCCATCTCCAGGGCATGGCACGCGTGCCCACGAGAGGGCTCTGAGTGCCTCCTCTGGCACGTGTGCCGTAGGTTTGCCACCACTGCCCTAGTAAGACCACACCTGGAATACTGCATCCAATTTTGATCACCATACTACAAAAAAGATGTTGAGACCTTGGAAAAAGTTCAGAGAAGAGCAACTAAAATGATCAAAGGCCTGGAGACTGAAACATATTTTCCAAGGCACCAGAGGGCAGGTCAAGAAACAATGGTTGGAAACTGATCAAAGAGAGAAGCAAGCTGGAATTAAGGAGAAACTTCCTGACAATGAGGACAATTAACCAGTGGAACAGCTTGCCTTCAGAACAGCTTGCCTTCAAAAATCACTGGAGATTTTTAAGAAGAGGCTAGACAGTCACTTGTCTGAAATGGTATAGGTTCTCCTGCTTGAGTAGAAGGCTGGACTAGAAGACCTCCAAGGTCGCTTCCAGCTCTATTCTATTCTGTTCTAATTCTAGTGCAAAAGACAAAATAAAGGTAGTCCTCGACTTACAACAGTTCATTTAGTGACCATTCAAAGTTACAGCAGCTCTGAAAAAAGTGACCTATAACTGTTTTTCACTTATGACTGCTGCAGCATCCCCACGGTCATGTGTTCAAAATTCAACTGACTCATATTTATGATGATTGCAGTGTTCCAGGGTCACGTGATCACCTTTTACGACCTTCTGATAAGCAAAATCAATGGGGAAGCCAGATTGACTTAACAACGATGTTACTAACTTGACAACTGCAGTGATTCGCTTAACAATTGTAGCAAGAAAGGTCATAAAATGGGGCAAAATTCACTTAACTAGCAACAGAATTTTTGGGCTCATATCAGGATCATGTCAAGGGCTACCTATAAATGGGATTAAATTACAAAAAGGCAAATTCTGATTAAATATTAAAAAGGATTTTCTAACTGCAGTTTGACAGTGAAATTAATCAGAGAGGTGGTGAGTTCACTTCTTTGGATTGTTCAAATCCTTTAATAAAAGATGAAGAATTAATTTTTACCTAAGTGAATTAAATGAAAATTCAAAGTGATGTTTATTATTTTTGTGGCTTCAGCTTATGGGAAGTTGGCATATGTTTTCATAATGTACATTTAATAATTTAAAACCCTTTTCTACCTCTGTGCCTCTGTTTACATCTTTATATCAGAGTGCCATCAATTTGTTTTCCGATCTTAGCAGCCACATAGATTTTTCTCCATGACGATGATCTTTCCCTAACCTGTTCTTTTAACCCTTCCAAAAGTGCATTCATTGCGCTTAGAAGACTAACATACGGTATATAAACTGATGTGGGAAGCTCTTCAAAGAAAAGTGGCTCAAAAACAGTAACTGTGAGAGGGACCTTGGAGTCTTAGTGGACGATCAGTTGACTATGAGCCAGCAGTGTGCAGCAGCAACCAAAAAAACTAATACAATCCTGGGTTGTATAAACACAGGCATAGAATCAAGATCATGCAAAGTATTAGTACCGCTTTATAAACCCCTAGTAAGACCACACCTGGAATAAATACTGCAACCAATTTTGGTCACCATATCACAAAAAAGATGTTGAGAGTTTGGAAAAAATTCAGAGAAGAGCAACTAAAATGATCAAAAACCTGGAGACTAAAACATATGAAGAACGGCTGCGAGACTTGGGTTTGGCTAGTCTAAAGAAAAGAAATAGGGAGACATAGCAGTAATCCAGTATTTGAGGGGCTGCCACAAAGAAGAGGGGATCATGTTATTCACCAAAGCACCAGAGGGAAGAATGAGAAACAATGGTTGAAAATTGATCAAAAAGAGAAGCAAGTTGGAATTAAGGAGAAACTTCCTGATAGTGAGGACAATTAACCAGTGGAACAGCTTGCCTCCAGAAATCGTGAATACTCCATCACTGGAGATTTTTAAGAAGAGACTAGACAGTCACTTGTCTGAAATGGTATAGGTTCTCCTGCTGGAGCAGGGGGCTGGACTAGAAGACCTCCAAGGTCCCTTCCAGCTTCTATTCTATTCTATTCTATTCTATTCTATTCTATTCTATTCTATTCTATTCTATTCTGTAATAGCTACTCCTAGGTGGTTAGAAAAGGCCCTCTTTTTAATAAAAAAGAAACAGTTATGTTAAATATTGTGCTTGACTTTCTTCCCAAGATCATGCTTTTTCAGATTTCAAGAAAAGTATGCTTAGCAGAAATCCTCTTTACTTGTTCCCAAGTAGAAAAGACTATACCGGTGATGAAGGCATCACTTCATGTATTACAGACTTACCCAGAAGCTGAAAAAGAATGAGAAAAAAATATCCTTTCCTTTTATAAGTGGTTTTATAGTACAAAGTTTTAAACATGTAGCCTGAGATCAGAGATGCAGAAAAGCCAAATAGGCTGACATAAGGTAAGCAGTGAATAGAGATGGATTGGCTGAACACTTTTCAAAAATGAGAGCTTGTACAGAAGGGTTACATATGAAGAATGAGGAAAATGTTATGATTCCTTTGCAGTATGTATAGCTTAATTATGTTCCGTGTGTGTCTGCATGTAAATGAAAGATTAGTCAATATCCAAGCTATTGAATAAATGGATAAAATTGATTTGAAAACATGAACTGGATTCTATCCAGTCAATTTCTGGATACACTGAATTAAAGAAAAATATTCTGAATGATGGGATCTTTCTAAGAATAAGATATACAGTCAAACAGTACTTCTACAAAAGTAAATTATACATAGTATTACTTGTGCACAAGTCATCCCACATATGTCATTATCAATTGTTCTAAAATAGCTATCCCTAATCCAATACCATAGATAGCTGGGATTCCAGGGCCAATTGCCTTGCTGGCAAATTTCCAGAATTAATCATTGTAATACCTCTGGTAATGCTTCACTGGGCTAAACTGCAATAAACATGCAACATGTACAGCTCAATGGAGGAACCTTGTATGGATTATACAGAGCTCAAAACTGGGAGAATAAGAAACTGAAGCAGGCAAATTGTCGTTTTCAGAGTTCAGACTAGCTCTCATCTACATGCAGTAGAATAGGACTCACTGATCTAGACAACAGTCTACACTGAATTTCAGTGTCTCAGTTTAAGAATGCATTTAGAAAAGGCTTTAATAGTATATTTGCCCCTTTTTATTCAAGTTACACTATTCTCTTCAGCACATTTAAGGTTAGGATTCCAAAACAGAAAGATTCTTGGATTTGGTGACTTGTCTTAAATGACCTCTTCCAATTCCATGATGCCATCATTTTAGTCATTTTTGCAATATTCATCGTGTTTATTTTCACAACAGAAGAAGTGGCACTCACTGATTTGTCATCTCATTCTAAGGCAGGAGTGTACAACTTTCTTAAATCAGATGCTGCATTAAAAAAAAATTAGCTGTTGAAGATCTCAGGTGATGGCACCTGAATGGGTGGGATCAATTTAATTATATTGGCGAGGTTTGGGGTGCAATGTCTTCAAACTCAACAAAGCTTAAGGCACCCAGTTTTGTCCTTAACCCATCCCCACCCTCATTTTACCAAAATATTTAGTCTTGCTTGCTTTGGAAATCTTCTAAGGCCTGTGGAAGGGATAGGGACAAAGCATATGCAGCCCGCCTTTATATACTGCTATTTTGTTTAACCATTATACCATTAGGCTCAAACTATATTAAGCCACAATCATGAGGAGCCCTGCTGGTTAGAATGCAGAATTGCAGTTGGACCCTCACCGGCTCAAGCCTCCCATCCTTCCAAGGTCAGTAAAATGAGGACCCAGATTGTTGGGGGCAATATGCTGACTCTGTAAACCCCTTAGAGAGGGCTGTAAAGCACTATGAAGCGGTATATAAATCTAAGTGCTATTGCTATCATGCTACATACTAAAATAGTGAATTTATCAAAATGTGGCTGGTGTCTAATTATAAAAAAAAATATGTCTGAGACATCCCTCCCTCCCACAGGTATACGGGATTACTATACTAGAACTTGTGGTCTGCATTTCTAAGCGGTGCCATGTACTTTTATTCAACAAAACTATGTTTTTATGTCGTGTGAAAAAGAAATAAAAGTATACCACTGAATTAAAAGAGAACTTTCACCTTCCTACATTTAGGAGTTTTAATATTTCAAAACATTTTATTTTTAAAAAGGAGTTAGATTTCAGACACTAAAAAGGCAAGGGCAGGAGAGAGAGATCGTCACATTCTCTGCATAGTAACTGAGATTTTACAAAATGTGTGTGTTTCCATAAAAAAATATAATAGCAAAAAAAATCCATAGTCAGATGAGTTTAAACTTCACACAACAGCAGAGCCCATTCCAAGATTCCTTTCTGACGGGCATTTTCAAAAGCAAAATGAATAAGGAATGACAAAGCCAACACAAGAAGTTTGTTTAATACTTTCTTCAGTTCATGAATTAATTGCAGAGGTCAGCCAGGCTCTGATCCTTACGTGGGGATCTGGTTTTTTGCCTCTGGGTCAAAGACTACATCATGCATGAATAAAGGAAGTGATGATTTTACAAAAGGGAACCACCAGCCATTTCTTTCTTTCAAAAATAATAAAAAAGAAAAACAAGACTAAACATGGTGTTCATTTAAATTAGTATTCATCATCATTATTGCTACACCAAAATCAGGAAAGAAATCTGCAATTTTAAACTGACCTAAACCTTGACTTTTTTAAAAAATGTACATATTTGGAAAATGATCATTTTTACACATTAGTATCTATACATGTACACAGTCATATATGCACACGTTGGTTTAGCTCCCATAGTAAAAGTTATCGGAAGTTGATATGTGCTCCATTTTGCATTTGTTAAGAAGCTATTTCTCCGTGATGGCAGACTTTAATCAAGTATGGTATACAAAAGGTATTGGCATGAAAAAGCAGTACTCTTGTTCCTTATTGGCAAAAAAGGCTCATCTCCAAATTTAATTACATAGCAATAATAACACAAATGGGATTTCCTTGGAAAGAAGGATTATCCCCTTTAAAACAATTGCTCCATCTTTTACTAAATACGCCCACCCAACCCCAGAACATACAACATGAAGACACAAATGCAAGTCCTGCTCACAAACGAAATGCTCTACTATTTTTAAACTGTAGTATTATACATGAGGAAATGTAACAAAGATTTTATGAAGTTAATTCTCAGACTGTAGATAGGAGTTGCTAGGATTAACTGACTTCCCAACCAATCCTGAATGTAGAGAACTAGACACCAGAGAAGGTTTTAAGCAAACCTACATAGCTAGTGTTTTAGATTGAACAATTTTGTTTTAACAAAGGAAAATGGTAATTAGGATTTATTTCAGCACATTGGAATTCTGAAAAAAGTGACTAAAGTCAGAACGTCATTCTGGTCCCAGTGATGGAAGGAGGTACAAAGCAAGATGTTTTCTGTTTGGAAGGAGAAGGAAAGAAATCAAAAAGTTTAGAGATATGGAAAGGCACAGTCTCCATTCCTGATTAAACTGCTTTCTCATTTGATGAGAGATTGTAAAAGAATGCCCCATCGATCAACCAGAGATTTCAAAAAGGAGCAGGAAAAATAATGGAATTTTGCAAGTACAAATAGGAAAAAACAGGCAAGGCATATTACTAACAAAGGCAAGAAAGAGTTTTGATCGTTTGACACAGCATCATACCCTGGTCGTATTAAAGAAAGCAAATTGTACCCTGTTCTCAACACAATGCAAATAGGAGTTTCATTCTGCAGGAGATAGGCATTTTGGCATGTAACTAAGAGAACAGTCATGGGCCCCTCCCATTGTTTTACCCATGAGAAGCCATTGCTAAAGTTTATACCTATTGCTGCAGTCATTTACTATTTTGAGGTCCTGAGGTACATACACATGCTTGGCATAATAAACAGATTTGGCTCTATTGTCTAAAAAGGATATTGACATCCTCAGTGTCAGAAAAAACTTGAATTTGAACTATTTGGGGAAAGAGCTTGTGCAAATTATAGGAATTATACCTTGTCTCAGATCCCTTTTCCTAAAAAGAGCAGTTTCGAGTTAAGACGAAGCATGTGAAACCTGGTCACCAATTCAAATCATGTTTGGTGCTTTCTCAACTATGCTCTGTAGTTCTCTGATGAAAATAATCTCTTGGAAAACGAAATAAGCTTTGGGAATATTAACTGAAGCACTGATAGAGGTTCTATGTTCTAAATACATAATTGTGAGAAAGACACACTTCTCTGCATAAGACAGAGGTATGAGATCTCAACTTTGGACTGTTCTAAGCAAACACTACCAACAACAACCCCCCCCCCCCTGCAACACACCATATCATTCTAACATACAAGATGACATCAACAAGAATGGAAGAAGAAACAAGTCAGGTATCTACTTGACTAGAGCAAACAACATATAAACTTTCGGAAGTACTTTCTTTGTTCTGACATAAATTAGTCATGAAGGGTAGTTCATCATGGAATAAAAAAGTTTTTGCTGTTGGAGGGTTGTTGTTGTTTGTTTGTTTTTGGCACATCAGATAACATCAAAAAGTTAGACATGGAAAAATAAGATGAAGTGATGGCCGGCTGATAATAATGTCCAGCTAAATACAATTGTAACAAACATTCTTCTTATTTTGGAAAAAAAACATGCACTTAAGCTGACATCCAAAGTCACCAAGTACCACTCGCTTGGTTGACTCAAGGATTATATACAAAAGAGGGCTATCTTACAGTTGGTAAGAAATTCTCCCAGTAAGACAAAGCTGGTGCACTGCAAAAGAGTTTTTTGTACCATACTGGCAACAAAATTGTTGCAACAAAAGGCAGATATGTTTACATATGGCTTGGATTGCTGTTACTCCTTGGATTTAATTCTTTGCAGAGATCTTCACTGGACTTAGCTAGACACATTAGTAAAGATGGATGGACTGGCTTTCTTTGCATTTTTCTCACTTAAAATTGTATGCATTGCCAGCTAGGTTTCCAAAGACTGCCCCAAAGCCACTTCTAATTTCTGGTCTCCATAGGAAAGGAGCTGTTTCTTGGACTGTAGGCTTGGGATCTCAGCTGTCAAAACACTCATTCTAGAGAATGAGATCAGCAATACAAAATATATGACTCACAAGTTTCGTGAAGGAAAAAATTGTTAGTTCAGTCTAGTGATAACCAATATAAATATTGTTTACACAAAGTTGCTTCTCATCTGATTCTGCCAATGTGGACAGCTAAGTGTGAGTCTTGCTATGTCTGCTTCAAAAGAAACTGGGGGGGACTTTAAGTCTCTCCCATCAATATTTTTTTCTATAAATCTTGGTTTCTAGTTACAGTGTAAGAACATCTTTGAGGAAAAACATGGAGAAGTCCACATTCCACTGATGAAATGTTTCCTGTTTAAGATAGTAGTCAACTTGTGTTTTAAAACATTTCTTCGGCCTCAGCTTAAGGCCATAGCCTAACCTACAGAAAAGTCATGTAATACGAATCTAGAATGCACTGTTTGGTTTGCTCTAATGCTACTGGGACTGAACATATCTGCCTGCTCCCAGACAGTGTCTCAGGCTAGTCCTACCAGCTGTTGTTCTTACATCTGTTCCGGGATGCAGATTTCTTGGCAAATATAACAGGCATGGTGTAGCAAGCCAAGTGGAACTCCTTTCATTTTTCTCCTCTTGGTAAATGTCATTGAGCAAAATCACTATGACACTTGGTTTATAAATAGTGGCCATGTTCAGTTTGCTGCCTATCCTTTTTTTGAATAGGATGGAATAAGCCTATAACAAAGATGTAAATCAATTTCTACTGTGTATGCACAAATCTAAATGTAAGCTACATCTTGTTACTTGGATGCAAACTGCTGTGAAAATATGTTTGAATATTGGGGTCATGGAAAGTAACAAAGTAGCAAAAAAAAGAGTCTAGTAAGGTGTGAGTATCCATAAGCAAAAAGTCTTAGGGCTACACTATAAGTACATGCAGTTATGTGTACTGTAATTTTTCTAATGAGCAGAGGAACATCCCATTGTGTGTATATATAAATGTGTGTGTGTGTGTGAGAGAGAGAGAGAGTGAGTGTACAGGGATATGTGTTAGTGTTTAAAACCTTCCCGGCTATTTTCACAGTAAATATGAGAGATTCTATTTATTTTTCCCAGTGGTTAAAAAAAAATAGCTTGGGATGACATACTGGTCCAGACAATTGGCTTGGACCAGTATTCCAGTATATAGGTCCTTCTGGGTACATTACCTACATTATCAAATTGTGGAGCTAGCTACCAAATGACTTCTACCAAGCACCATCATTATATCTTCATACAGAGGCCAAAGATTTGCTAAATCATTTGGCCTTTAATGACAAGATCTAATTGGAATTAAAATTTCATTACTGTTCTGTCCTATTTTTATGCTTTTAATTTTATTTAAATTGTTGTAAAGTTTACTTTAAAAGAATGGTTAAAAATTAAAGAATTACCTTACTCTCCAGAAGTAAAAGATTAAATAATCATTTCTTCACAATCCCCTTGCCAAACTTTACATAGTACATTAGTTTTTAATGCTATTAATTTTTATTGAAAATAAGAGAACAGGATTTTAGATTTCTTATAACAGCCTCCCTCAAAGACAATACTCTTCAAATTTTTTGACCACAGTTATTACCATCCAGCTCCTGGCAGATGGGGTTTTTAATCCAAAGTTGTTGAAATACATTAGGTTGGGGGAGGAAGACTAAGAATCACTCTGAAAGGAGCCTGCATGGATTTTGCAGTGTGTTTTCTGGATCAGAGACTGGGTTTAAATCCCTGAAATTATCATCCTTAAACTGGGAAGACAGTTAAAATGACTGAACAGGGAAAGTGAGTAGGGATATCAGATTTTACAGAATTATTTAGGCTTCCCTAAATTTTATTTGAGTATTTTTACTTCAGTTCTTCCAGTGCATGTTGCTCAATCATACATCATGGCAAAGAAAGTGGATGGCCATTGAAGCAGTGATTAGACCATGATTATAATACTAGATAGTAAACACAACAGGCCACTTCCTGATGCAATATTATGCTTCCAAGGCACTGAGGAATCCCAGACTGGGTTAAAATTAAAAGGCAGTGATGTGACCTAAGTGTGTGCTTAAAGAATTTATAGAATGCTATGTGGAAGACTAATATTTCCTAGGCAGAAGATTGGCATTAACAGCTTAGCAGTTTAGTATGGGTAGAGGAAAGAAGGATTTTTTTTTTACAGGCTGAAGAAACTGATAATCTTCAGCTATCTACTGAATTAAAGGGCTAGATGGGAAGACAAGCCTCCAGTCCAAGATCTAGCTCACTGTCCTGAACAATTTGGGGATCATTATTTGCTTTATGACATTATATGTCCTACCTTACGCAAATGCTGGGTACAGTTTCCCCAAGAATGTCCTTTACTTCATTTACAGCCAGAAGGCAAAGAACAACACATTTTCTAAACAAACCAAATACATCCAGTTCAACCTATTATATGGCTAAGATTGGCAAGGGCACCTCCACGAACAGGACAAGACTGGATAGACAGTGGCACAGAAGAAAATGGTGTCAAATAAAAAGGAGAGGATTACAAACACACGAAATGTGCAGTGTCCACACTATAAGCGAGCTACATTTTTTTTCCTTGGATTCAGTCAGCCTAGATCCAGATATTTGAATACAAGTAGGGAAATTGTGCTGGTTTTGTCCATAAAGAAGAACAAAAGCCACGAGGGTCTGAAAGGCATACTTCCTTAGCATCAGAATTCAATCAGAAATGACTCAAGTGCTTTGATGCAGGATGGTCCTGCATCAAATGCAGGATTGTCCTGATGGCAATTCCTTCTAATCATAGTCAAGAGTGGTTTTGATGGAGGACACAATCCTGAAAATAAGTGACCTTCAGGAGTAGGATCCTTGCTCCTACTTGATCTTTTCTTTTGCAGAAAGTTTTGGTGTTCCTGAAACTCCTCTGCTGTACCACAACCAACTTCAAATTGAAATGAGACTTTGTTCACTCACAATCCATCAAGTCTTTCATTAACCACATTTGTATGATAAAGTAATTGGTGCAATCCTTAAAAAGAAGGGCAACTTGTCAGAATGACAAAAACACCCTGGCTAGTACTCCAGCAGGAGTCCTAATATGACTCAAAAGTTCCTCTCTAGAGCACACTTGCCATTAGAGCAGCATAAAGTCTTGTGGCAACTGATCCAGTCCTCAGACCTATAGATTTTCGCCTGGCTGATACTGGGGCTCTGTTGATGTGAAGTAATCCTCCAGGAAAGCTTGGAGGTATTCAAAGGTTGGCCTTTCCTCAGGATCCTTTCTCCAGCACTGGCACATCAGATCGTGTAGAGATTCTGGGCACTCTGGTGGACAGGGCATCCGATAGCCTCGTTCCACTTGATCTAGGACTTCCCGGTTCACCATGCCTATGATACAAAAAATGGGGAAAGATAGAGACAGAAGAAGAAGAAAGAGAGAGATTCTTAATGTATCTAGTACATAAGGGAAAATACTTGAAATTGTTCCTGGTTTCGTAATTTTGTTCTTTTTTATTTTGTTGGAATCAAATAGTATACTCTCCAATCGAAATATACACAGGCATTGCTAATTATGTGAGCTCTTTCCAATGGTATAAACATTTCAGTAATGATTACAGAGAAGCAATATGTTCCCCTTTATTGGGTGTGTCCAAGCTGAAACTAGACATTTGTCAAGAATGCTTCTATTTGTATTAAAGCCTTACCCTAAACAGGGCTTTACCCTAAACAGGCCCCTTCCAACTTTACGTTTCTATGATTCTTCTTAACTAATAAGCACAGAATTGGAAGTGCCAAGAAAGTCATCTTATCTAATTCTCTGCTCTATGCCAACACATCCAGAACAGATGGCTAGCCAGCCACTGCTTAAGTACTACTCAAGAAGAGCTTTCCTCAGAGATTACCATGGCACAATAATATTTTCTGAAGTAGACTTTGATTTTGCATTCAAAATCTAGGAAAACATTCTGTGAGTCACCAACTAATGATGCCTCCTAGTTTAAGAGATCACACTGGGTATCAAGAAGCAGCAGCAGCAGCAGCCATCTTCAACATCCCCTTACATAAGCTATCCACACACTCTGCTGAGTTCTGCTTCCTAAGTATTTTTACTGCTTAAAGAACAATGCAAGAATCCAAATTCTACAATTCCTTTCATTTGTTAAAACTGAGAAATATGTGCAGGCAGGGAATTGCAAAGTCTGTAGGTGGATAACATGGTAATCTTTGAACTGTGAGTTTCAGTTTCTGTCAAAATTGGCTTGTTGAATAAAGGGGAAGAACAACACACTGAAAAGTTACCCAAGAAAAGAAATCAAAATCTAATTAAAAGAGGGTGGATATTGACAAATACTTTAAAATATATGAAGTCAGCAACATCTTAGTATTTTAGTTAATGCAGAATAATGTATTACATTTAACCTTTCTAACTGACTCTGCTATATTTCTTTTAGAACAAACCCAGACATTGCAGAGGATGGGGATTTTTTCCCCCTCTCATGCCCTGGATACATCTTATAAATCAGAGCTTTGGTAAAAGCTGCCAAGAAGATTTTAAAGCAGTGTTTCTCAACCTTGACAATTTTAAGGCATATGGACTTCAACTCCCAGAATTCCACAGGAGTTGAAGTCCACATGCCTTAAAATTGTCAAGGTTGAGAAACACTGTTTTAAAGGTTCAAAAAAAAATGTTATGACACAGCTTCTGTCTCATTTTTCCATCTAAGGATCTAGAAAGCTGTGCTGTATCTTAAGAAGGAGGGCTTGCACTGTAGAACCTGAGTTTAAGCTTAGTAAGACTGGAAGTCAAGCTCAGAAGTTTCCTTTACGGACTAACATTCAAGAATGGCTTACGGGAAGGCATGACATCATGCCAGAATGAAAACCCTGAAGAACAATATTTCATTTCAGTTCAGAGACTTCCAGCTTGATTAGTTGTGCCATAGAGCCCTGACAAGGACATTCAGGGCTCTAGGTAGGCCAGATTGGCACTCTGACAAGTGTTTTGGCCTGGTAATAACCCATCCAGCATTGGGAGAGGTGAAGAGCTGGTGAGATGAGGTTTAATTGCCACTACCTGTTTTCAGATAGATTGGCCTTCATCACTTATGGTTAGTAGTAGGACCCCCCTTTCAAGGGGAAAGAAATGTAGTCTGAACCAATAGCTAAGTATGGCCAATCACACTCTAGCCTCCTCTTCCATGAATTATCTGGCTTTCTTCACAGTGTATTCCTTCATTAGATTTTTATCCCATGGAACTCATAGTAGATAGAAAGAGTTCCCTACAGCTGTTTTTGAAGCTCTTGGCACCTATATCAAAAGTGAACACACACTTACCGGGATACGGCACTCGACCTTTGGTGGCAAGTTCTGTCAAGAGTATTCCAAAGGACCAAACATCTGACTTGATAGTGAACCGACCATACAGAGCAGCTTCTGGGGCAGTCCATTTGATGGGAAATTTAGCACCTAAGCACGGAAACAGGAATGTACATAAAAAGATTGAAAACTCTTATTCAGGTGTCCTTGTCTAGGGACCACGAAAAGAGGGAACAAGTGGAGAGAATTACATTCACATGTGCTGCCATGTCTACCAACTACTTTTTATCATTCATCAGCTGTAAACAATGCAATAGTAATTTGAAACATACCTAAATAAATCTCTTACTACCATGTTTCTCTGAAAATAAGACTTGGTCATACTTTTTTTTTGCACCAAAAGATGCACAAGGGCTTATTTTTGGGGAAACATGGTATCAGGGTGATCAGCCCGGCTGGGCGCCCCACCCCCCAGCACGTGCACAAAAGGCAGCGAGCTCAGAGAAGCTGACAGTGTCTGGCAGCAGCCAGAGATCACTGGCCCCTTGGCGCAGCACAGGTAAATCCAAGCACGGAGGCAGAGGTGGGGGGGAGGCAGGCGATCCGGATGTGCTGCGCAACCGCCTGGCTCATGGGAGGCTTGCACAGCAGCACTGGCAGCAGATGGAGGGGAAGTAGGTAGTATCAGTAGGATGCAGGCATTCTCTTGCTCAGCATATACTGCCGTGTTTCTCCAAAAATAAGACCCACTCAGAAAATAAGTCCTAGCCTGAATTTTTAGTGTGTTCCTAATATAAGCCCTACCCCCCAAATAAGCCCAGGGGTGGGCGTGGCTAGCACAGGAGGTGGCGAGCACATGGGGGCTGATGGTGTGCCCATGTAGTGCAGGTAAGTCCAAGCGTGGAGGCAGAAGCAGGGTAGGGGAGGCAGATGATCCGGACGCACTGCGTGGTCATCTCACTTGCGGGAGATTCATCTCACTTGCGGGAGGCTTGCACAGTGGCACCGGCAACAGGCAGGGGCATGGGGGGAAGCAGGCAATCTGGATGTGCTGTGCAGCTGCCTGGCTCACGGGATGCTTGCGCAGCAGCACTGGCAACAGGTGGAGGCAGAGGCACAGGGAGAAGGCAGGCGATCTGGATGCGCTGCATAGCTGCCTGGCTTGTGGGAGGCTCACACGGTGGCATTGGCAGAGGGAGAAGGAAGGCGATCTGGACGTGCTGCACAGCAGTCTGACTCATGGGAAGCTCACACAGTGGCACCAGCAGCAGCAGAGGCAGAGACATGGGGGGAGAGGCAGGCGATCCCAATGGGCAGCATGACCGCCTGCCCGGCACGGCTGCGAGCAAGCCAAGAGATGGTGGAATGGAGTGGGTGGCGTGTTGGGATCGCTTGCCTCTCCCCATGCCTCTGCTTCCACCTGCTGGCGGTGCCACCGCACAAGCCTCCCACAAGCGAGACGACCGCGCAGCGCATCCGGATCGCCTGTCTACCTCCTGCCTCTGCCTCCACACTCGGATTTACCTGCGCTGCATGGACTGCTGCATACCATCAGCCCCCACATGCTCGCTGTCTCCTGTGATGGCCATGTCCACCCCATCCCCCCCGGGCTTATTTTTGGGGTAGGGCTTATATTAGGAACATGTAAAAAAATCGGGTTAGGGCTTATTTTCTGGGTGGGTCTTATCCTCAGGAAAACACGACAGTATCTGCTGAGCGAGAGAATGCCTGCATCCTACTGATACTACCTTCTTCCCTCTGAAGCAGCAATTCTTCAGAAGTTATTTTTTACCTAAACAGATTAAAGAGTGATCATACCTTGTCTTGCTGTGTATTCATTGTCCTCAATCAGTCGTGCCAGTCCAAAGTCAGCTACTTTGCACACCAGGTTCTCCCCCACAAGGATGTTGGCAGCTCGGAGATCTCTGTGAACGTAGTTCATCCTTTCCACGTAGGCCATGCCAGAAGCAATCTAACATCATTCCAAAGGCAAATTGAAGTCTAAGGCTCGAACTGTTATTAAAACAAGACGTCTAAAATGAGGAATTTCGTAATCAGTTTAGTTGTTCGGAATAAGTGAAGTGTGGTTCCCTTTAAGACCCAATGTCAGTAAACACATCATTTCAGAACATACTACCACTAGAATTTTATAGTTACATCCTGTGTCTGATGCATTATCAATTACTACTCCGACTGGTGGTAAAAAAAAAAAAATGACTGAGGCCTCTGCTGCAGAGTAAATAGCTTACTTAGAAACACTCAGAACTTCATGAGTGTTTGCAGAAGATACTTATTTAAGTCAGTTAAAGTTATATAACTACATTTACACAACAATAAAGCTTAATTAATGTTAATACTTCTTTGTGATTTGACCTGATGCACGAGCCCAAGCTATATGGTTAATCTGTAATTCAATATATTCTGCAAAATTTAAAAAAATGGATTAATTCAATAAGCAGGTTATATTATTTAAATGCAACCAACATACTGTATATTTTCCCCTGGCCTGACTCACTTCAAATTACAAGAAAAATCTTCAGATGTGAATGCATTTATTAAAATGGTTATATTTCATTTTATATAAATAAATCTTAGATAAGATGCAATCAATTAAAACTACACAAAACAACAACAACATAAGTCCAGCAAATCCAGTGTATTAAAACTCCTATCACTGAGATCCCAAAAGCTTGGAGAAACAGTAATTTTTCCTTGATATACATGCTGGTGCCATTCTAATTAGGTGTAGTGGTGGTGGTATTGTTTGAACAGAAAAGTCTCAGTCTTTCTCTTTATATCCACACAATCCATTGCAATGAGACGGCAGCAAACAAATTTAATAACTAAATAAAAGTAATGTATTACTTCTCATAGTGGGAGACAAAGAAAAACTCTTGCTAACAGTAGATGTTAATGTTCAGGCAGCTGTTCACAAGGGGGGTCCCAAATATGGTGATTTCCAAGCAGAGTGCTCTATATTTTTATTCACATATTTGTGGATGAGGTCCTCATGTCCATATTCAAATAGAAAGAACACAGGAAACAGTAGATTGCTTTCTATACCAGTTCAGGACCTACCTCCCAAATGCTGAGTCGTGATATAGATGTGAAAAAGAGGCACTAAGTTATCTGCAGCAAAGTCTTTTATACTCACCTGTGCAGCCATATCCACCAGCTGGGGCAGTCTCAGATACTTGCCCATCTCTCCCTTCAAAAAATCCAGGAGGCTCCCTACAGTAGAATAGAAAGTTGTCAGGAATTCAAATAGGGGGAAATCACGAAACCATTAAACTTTCTAAAACTCTTCATTATTATCACTTAGCCACACACATAAATTGGGGTGTAATTTTCTACTCCTTGAGTTTTATTGTGACATGTTAAGCAAGAACTGAATCGTAAACTACCTATGTGATAAGCAATCACACAGTTCCTTCAGTGCTTGTTAAGCAGTGTATGAATTCATTCAGCCCCAAATTACAACACTACATCTTTAGTTGTGTAAATGCATTTTTAGCAGTCAGCTTCATGTTTCACATGCTATTGTATCCAGTGACACAGAAATTATAAATATAGTTAGGCAAACATATATTTTCCTTCCAGTTTCAGATGTCTCCTCTGTCTGTGTTTTCCCTATTTCTCAACCTTCCTCTTCTTTCGTATAGCTCTTTATCCTTCTTGTCTATCATCGTGTACATTCGTGGAAACGTGTACATGAGACAATGTTACATTTAACCGAGAAGACTTTGGTGTCGTATGTCGACGTGGTCGAAAAGTACCGCGTCAAAGAAGTATTGGACTCGGAGGACATCTTTACGAAGACCTCTGTAACAGGGTCCCTTTAGAGTCTTGATTGCCACCCTGGTGGTACCATTCCAGGTCCCTGGAGAAGAAACAGAATTAGCTTTCTCAACAAGAAGCATGACTTGTATAAGCTTAGTTTGTCAGGTACCAATCTCTTCAGATATTAAAACATGTAAGTTACCAGATTTGGGGTCTGCTGATACTACATTCATTGTTATATACAGTTACATACAAAAGAGTTGTGATGGTGCAGTGGTTAGAATGCAGTACTGCAGACTAACTCACTGCTCACTCCAGGAGTTCGATTCTGAGCAGCTCAAGGTTGACTTAGCCTTCCGCAGTTGGTAAAATAAAGACCCAGATTGTTGAGGGCAATATGCTGACTCTGTAAACTGCTTAGAGAAGGTTGTAAAGCACTATGAAGTGGTACATATGGTAAGTCTAAGTGCTATTGCTATTGTACATCCAAGTACAGATAAAGAATTGGTACAGGATACAATTGCTGTCAAAAGCAATGATCCTTGTGAATTTGGTGCACAAATGTTTCACTTCCAAAACCTCCATGCTGTCCTCTTATAAATTCACAATTTCAGAAAGAACTAGAGTCAAAATGTAACAGTCAGAAACGAAGGCCAAGCTAATTTTAAAATATGTATCCCTGTCCTAAGAAATTGGAAGGTAGAGTTCTAATTCCTCCTGCAGTTCTGTGATATAAATAGAAATGCAAAAACAGTCCTCCAATCAGGTATCAAACATGCTCAACCGTCTTTAATTAAAATGATTAAGAGATCCTCTTGGATCAGTTTCCTCAGAAATTTTATATTAAGGCTCTCAAGATAACAGAATGCTCAGGTCATCCACATTGAACCATCTTGGAACTAGACTTTCTATATCATGTCTGAGAACATTCATAATATTAATACTCTATGCAAATTGAAAGGTATTAGTATTTAGTAGATGGCCAATATCTGTTTGAGATGTGGAGTTTGGTCCCACTATCCTTGTCATTATCTTCATTTCCATTGATTTCAATGAGTCTGCTCAAAGAACTACATTTGAAAACTTCCCACAATCTTGTATATTTGATAGTTATGTGTTTGAATACTCTTGTTTATTTGTTCATTGCTTTATTGGCTTTGCATGCCACTCAGTCACTGAAGTAACTCTAAGCATCTTACATGTTAGGATTAAAATAGACATTGAATAATGAAATAGAAAACAGCAGTAATGCATAGTTAGTACAAGATCCCACATTCTTTGGTGCAAGTTCACCAGCTGATATCATACTATTAAAACAGCTGTTATAACTGACTTTACATCTTTTGCTATAGCAAGTCATAAAACAATGCAGCTGATTTCTTAGCAAATCAACAATCACCTCCCAAGTCATAGGACAGTCAAAAGTGAAAAGCTTGCTCTAAGTATTTTTCCATGCCTGAAAATACATTTTCAGAAATGCACTGTTCATCAGATAAAATAATCATTTCTTGGACATTCTTACCCATCCAGACTTCTCCAAAGCAGCCTTGTCCAAGTTTGACCTCTAGTCGCAAAGATTCCCGAGGGATTTCCCAAGCATCTTTTGCCAAGCCCTGTGTCTGAGGCTTGCTGGTTGGGCAAACATTGGTAAGACGGTGGCACAAACCATCTGCATGTTCTATGAAAGAATAACATCAATTACAGAACATAAGAACACCTGTTTATTTTAGACCAGCCTGAATCTCCATTTTAAGTTTTCATTACTTGACTGGAATTATAATATTTACTCTACTTCATGTTTCAATATAAGGTATTTGGCAAACAAATGAGCCCCAGTTCAGAGCAGTTTAGGTACCTCTGATTGAATATCTCCTACAGGTTGTCCTCATAACCACAGTTGGAACCAGCAGCTTGGCCATTAAATGAAGCGGTTGTGAAACATCAAAACGTTATGATCTTATTTCAATTTTCCTTTGCTTTACTGACTGAAGACTGGTCACTGTTGTAACTGTAAAGTCTCTAAATAAGGCCGTCACTAAATGAGGACTATTAATATGGTGGTGTAGTCATTACTCTACTTGCAAACTTTTGAGTTATGAAATAAACCTGTCTGTAACTCTTGGAAGTTGGGCAAAGGTACACCATAACTAACTCTTTCTGCCTTCTTCTGATTTCTGCTCGCATACTGGTCGCTGATTCTCATGTATACTGTTCATCGTTTAGTTGTGTAGTGCAGGGCTTTTCAACCTGTGGTACGGGTACCACCTGTGGTACATTGGCACCTGGCAGGTGGTACGCGAGCATCCTAGAAAAGTGGTAGCAGGGGAGAGGAATGAGCTGAACCAGTGGCAGCACCGCACAAGCCTGAGTGAGAGACGGCTGGAGCTGCAGGGCTGTCAGGGCTCAGCGGAAGCGCCAGGATCAGCGCCAGGCTCCAGCTGGAAAGCAGCACTGATCCTGGTGCTTCTGCTGAGCCCAGAAGAAGCGCCGATCAGCTGGAATGTTGCAGCCTCTCCAGGGTCTTGTGATTTACATTCAGATGCTTGGCAACTGATTCACATTTATGACGGTCACAGTGTCCCAGGGTCATGTGAAGTGACCAAAACCTGCTGCAACCACCCAGCAGACGGGGGGAATAAAAACTAAACACCCCCCACCCCACCCCCGCTGCCAATCCTCAACAGAAATGTTCACAACAATGAAAACCTCGGACAGGAGGAAGAGCGCCGCCGGGTGGGCAGGCAGGTGTCTTGCTCGGCTGTGGCTTGGGGGGCACTTTTTTCAGTGCCATTGTAACTTCCAACAGTCACTAAGTGAACTGTTGTAAGTCGAGGACTACCTGTACTTTATCACTTTTTTCCTTTTTTTTTTTTTTGGTCAAGTTTTTGACCTCTTGCTAGGTGACTGGTGGTACTCGGATGTTGCCCTATGCTAAAAGTGGCACAATGGGTGAAAAGGTTGAAAAGCCCTGGTGTAGTGACTATGTGTGGGGTCTATTGTAGTGATTGTGAATGTTTGGAATTAAGTGCAAGAGTGATTTTTATGTTTGTTTGGATTTATGAATAAAGCAGACTTATGAACAGCATCTTGGAACGTAGCCTGTTTGTCAGCAGAGGAATGTCTATACATTGAATATATAGTATTCAGTGTATCACTGTATTACAAAATGTATGCTTTATTTTCTTTTCAAGAGTGATGAACAGAAATCTCACATTGTTTGCAGTGACAGTTCAAAGGTAGAAAAGCCATACATAGTCAGGCATTAGAACAATTAAATTTGGATCCAACAATGCAATCTTTCATTGTTCATTTCATATTTAATACTTGATTATTTGATGGGATGTCTTTCAAATATACTCCCAACATATTCACTCTTTTCCTCATTCTGAGGTATCATGTACAGAGATCTTTGCAGAGAACCCAGCCCTCATTAGAAGCTGAAATGACACTTACTGGAATAATAAGCAACTAATTGCTGAAGACTGCTGAATTGTGTACGGGATGTGATATAAAAGCCACCATTATCCAGTTTGCGTATCTTGTAGTGCTTCACATTGAGGCCCTTGGCATTGTCAAAATCTGAGACAGAGAGGCAGTAGGCACCTGTAAAGAAAAAGTGAGAGCTATTTAAGCCTACAATCTTATAGATAATTTGCAATCAATATTTATTAGGACTGATTAACCCAAGATGACAAGACTATATTTTGAGTCTAAGTATGTGTGCATTTCCTTCCTCCCTTCTTTCCTTCCTTCCTTCTCCAAATAACTGAATGCTTCATATCAAAGCACACATGCAATTAGGTCATATGTTTTATGTACATTACATGTCTCTCTACAATGCAAGCTGCTGATTCTACTTCACAATGGTATTTTAGAATAGGGAAAATACGGAATGCAAATCTGTCAAAGCAGAATGTCTTGATCCCACTTATATAAAAGCAAATACTGATGCTACAGTCACCAGGATAGCAGCTTCACAGCAGGTTTAAGATCTGGGGAAGGGGAATGCAGAAGGGACATATTTGAAGAAAGCAACCAAGAAACCCAGGCTGCTCTAATTATGGCCTGCAGATGAATCAGTCTTCATTCTGATCCTGTCAAACCTCACCAGCTAATTTGTATGGGGTTCACACAGGAGGCCTTGATGGCAGGTCTTTGCTACAACTCTTAAGCAGAAAAATCTATAGGGAAAACCGCATTCTCCTTTGCTGTTAGTTCAATGCTCCAATTAAATGGAGAAAGTGCTGCTCTATTAATATCTCTAAGGTATCAGTTTTAGGGTACTACACAAAAATCAGGATTCCAAAATGTTTTCAAAACATATAATTCTGAATTAGATCCTTGTTTCCTCTATGACACATGTCTTCACCCCAAACCCAAAATCTGGCCATGGGCAACACTTTGACCACAATTAATACAATTAAGATACAATCTAAACGATTAACATGAAAATGTTTAGAAACTCTTGTAAAGGTCTCAGAAATTATTAGGAAAACAGATTTCTAACATTGCTGTTTTAGCATTTATGAAGAATTTTTTAAAAATGGCCCAAATCTTTTTATTCATGTCACACTCACACTCATGGTCTATGACCTCTTTTATAAATGGATGTTTAATCTTATTATTTTGAATAATTTTCATTGGGAATTTGCCTAACAAAATTGGATTAAAACCAGACTAAGTTAGACATGTTTTATTTTTATCTATGTGACAAATCACTTATGGATAACTTTGAGTCCTATGTCTAGCATGTCTGGATCCAACTCACTGTAAATGAATAATGGCAGGCAAATGAATGGTCTGAATATGCTATGTTGTACGATCTCTTGTGCCAAGTCAACGTCAGTTACAAACAATACTTGACTTTAAAATATACTCAGACCAAAAGCTGAGATTCCCAGCAGTCTGAAATTTGTGCCACTTTTATTATTTTTCTCTGAATATGCATGACATGCATGCAAACTTTGAAATTTTAGCTTGTTTCACTATTTTAAAAAATGCAATATATGGATAATGCTAAATCAACTCTGTGCTTGTGCAGATTTTCTGGTTGGTACATGTACATTGTTTGTTGCTGTTCTTTTACTCACAAATACAAACTCTACACCTGTTCCATAAATGTAACAAACAACAGCTCCTTGGCAGGATAGAAAGAGAAACCAGAGTTTCCTGTTGCTATTAGTTACCCAGCTATTTCCCCATCCAGTGACCTAGTTTCTACAGTATGTTGTGTTTTTTTTTTTTAAAAAAGAGAAGTACAGGACTGAAGTCTCTGTTTACATTTAAATCCCATCCAGTTCTCCACCCTTCACACCAGTATACAAGAGGGAGATGGAGAGGATGCAGTCCCCTTGACAGAACCAAATGTATGTACTGTATAGATAGAATGGACAAGCAGGGACAATAAGTATGCTATTAACATAAGAGACGGCATACCTCGTGTGATTATTGCTTGCCATTATACTGTATATCAGGCAAGAAAAAAGACCCTTGGAGAGGCAATACATGTTCCAAGACCCCAAGTCTGAAATCTTCCTCTACTCTACTACTGCCTACTTTTAAAAGCAAGTTTAACCATTATTTACATGGTTGCAATAGTTTATCATTCTTAAATTAAGGTATCCCATATTAACTACTGCAGATAATTGCTTTTCATTGCCTCAGTCAAATGGCATCAATAGAAACCTAACAGAGGACCCATTCATGGGGTTCCTTTGCCTCATACTTCAAGGCTTGTTCAATTCTAGTTACTGCAGTCTGAAAATATGTAAAATACCCCATTTTATATTTTCTGCTTTGAAATAGCAGGAAGTTCTGGGAGTTGCAAAATGTGTAATGTAAACACAGGCATTAACACAGGTCTTAAAAGACAAAGAATACAAGTTCTTCCTCATCTCTAGAAAACAACAGAAAACTGCGAGCCCCCCAGTGTGTATGATGTCGACACATCCATGCTTGCATTTAAAATGTTAATTACAGCCCATGACCACTGAGAAATTGCCAATATTTAAGGTGAATGAGAGACAATCCCCAGTTTGAATATAGTGGAGGGTAGGTGAAGAGTGTGGTTTAACCATTAGAAGTTTGGGAAACATCCTTCTACGGGCAGAGAGAGAATTCTATTGTCTCCATTGAAATGGAAGACTGAGTTTCTCATACATTCTCCCCCTAAGCATCCTTTTCTTTTCCAGTGTTTATTACCTTTTGTAGTCTCACTCTCTCTTGCCAGAAAAGTCCCTCGGGGATTCTCTGGATTGAGCAGTAATCGTTCAGATTCTCGGCGGGTTATCTTTCCAAAATACCATCTGCAATAATAGAATATAAATAAATGTACGGTAGCAAGATCCCATCTTCATTTAAATCACTGCAAACATTTCTGCAGACAGAGGAATCCAATATTTTCTCCTATAAATATATAGCCTCCAAAGGTTAAAGGTCATGCCAAAATAATTTTAGTCTACAGGAAAGAATGCTAATATTTTTCAGTTGCATTCTAGATAGCAAAAATATAGATTGACAATTATTAAAAACCTCATTAGATTTCAGCACCTTCAAAATATTGCATCATCCGAAAGCAAGATTTACAACAATGTGAGGTTTTGAGAATTTACACATTTTAAATTACTTTAATGTGGAAGAATATTAAATGCTATTTTGGGATGGGTAAAGCATTTTGGAATGGGTTAACATCACTGCATTTCTAGAGCTCACATTGCCAAAGTTTGTAAGATTCTAAAATATCAGAATTCAAGCAGGAGATAGCATGTAAACATTGAACTGGCCCCTCTCATGAAATAGTCTTATTCTTGAAAAGTTGATGCATTAGGGATCCTTTTTTGACATATTAGGAATCCTTTTCTTGAATATATTGATGTTCCAGTTTCACAGTTTTTCAAATATGTTTTAATCTGATCTAATCATTTTGTACTTTGCACATTAAACTCTAAACCATCCAGTTGGTGTCAGAAGCATTAAATGAAAAAGCAGTAAACACCAAGATGCTATAAAATATAATAACCTCCATAGAAGTAGCTATCCTGCTACGCTGAAATCAACCGTTCATAAATACAGACAGATGAAAGGCAATAATAATGCAAAATCAATACTGACTATCTCACTGATACAAAATGCTGTGATGATGGCCATTGATTTAGATGACTATAAAAAGAAACTAAATCAATTTATTATGCCTATCAGCAGGTAATTTTCTCTTTAGGCAGCATGCCACTAAATGCTGAGGCAACACAATTCCTTTGAAAGAAGGGTTTCATAATGCAAAGAAGCACATATGAAGATCTCTTTTGAAATCATTAAAGCAATGACGTCTTCTTTCAGACTCATATATCTCCTTTGGAAGCTACCTCCAGTTGTCAAGTATTGTTGAAAAGTCTGGGATTCCTCCAGCTCAGTATTCTAGATTCTCCCTATAAAAACGTTAGTAATAAAATAAAAATAAAGCATAATTTTCCAGAATCTCTTTAATCTTAGACTTGAAGGAATAGACCAATTATGTATATCAGTTCCCCCTAGCTTGTAAAAGTTTCCTAAATATGCCTGCTAATTTGCTATTTATTTTCAAAGCTGATCTAACAATGTCAGCTTGGAATTCTCCTTCCCATCATAAATAAGATTAGCAATATCATTCTTGATATTGAGAAAGTTGTTGAAAATATGGTTTTAAAGAAATGAGTACAGAATATACCTGAGATGGAGCATGGCTTAAGCTATCTGATAAATTTGCATCTATCAGCACCTTAGTAAATGCCCAAAAAAATGCCAAGCTTCTTGATTGTTGCTATATTCTTTTATTTTTGAAGTAAATCTAAATGTGGGAACTCATTCTCTTGAAACACAACGTGTTTTCTGCAACTAAAAGTTCTTCCTACCCTCCATAAACACACCATTTGACACTAAAAGTTATCTAGAGAATATACATATTTGTGAACTAGCCCAAAGTCACATACTCAGGAACTCTGTTTAAGAGAATTACAAAATGATTTGAGGGTTGCCCTCAAACGGTTATAACTAGAATGATTTTGTCTGATAAAAGGCTTAACATAATTCTTTTCAGTCTATTTATAATATTTTAATTACTCTTCTGCTTGGATGGAATCTGAAGGTGCGACGTAGTTACTGGGGATGTAACCTTTCTGGCCAGTTGTGAGAGAGTGAGCCAGCCACCAATCTCCTTCCCTGGAAAACACAAAGCAAAATAATACATCAGTGAGAACAAATTAGTCAAATTACTTTCTCCATCCATCATTATTACCAGTTTTCCCCAAAGATTTTGCTTCCGTTCCTCCTGCCCATTGGCTTAGGTCAAATCTCTATTTGGGGGCACATTCTGTATTACATGTTGGCCAGAAAACTTCATGAAAACTAAGACTTCCAGCAGTATTTTCAGGTGTCCTCTGGGGGACTAATTCTAGAATTTTCAACCAGCACGACCTTTGGCTGGGATTCTAGGAATTGCAATCCCAATATATCTCAAAAGTAGCACATTGTTAAGAGAAGAAGAAAGAAAAGCTCCCTAACAGTCTTGGTTCTTTTCTTACAATAGATCAACAGTGCTCTTTTGAATTTCTAGAAAAGGAGATATGACAAAATTTGGCAGAAGTATTTATGGAGATAGCCGAAGCAAAATGATTTTCTACATTCACTGTGTTCCAGATTTGCTGGGAGGCAATTCAGGTTTGCAACGTGAAGCCAAACACATTCCTATTCATGAAATAGGAATTTATTTTTTAAAATTCTTTTTGAAATAAGGCAGAGATTGTGGTTTAGCTATCCATTCAATTTTATACATCTTCAAACAATACCACACAGTTCTTCGTGCCATAAATGGATTATAATAACCTTTTTCATCTATGCTTTGAGCCATATTCATATTTAAATATGCATTGCAGTCATATAAAAATTAATTTGGATGGAATGATGGGTAAGAATACGCAGAATTGACACAGACAGAATAGAAACAGAAAGGAACACCCACTGCCTATTTTGCAGGATGCCCATTGGCCATCCTGGCTTAGGAAATGAGAAAATGACAATGAAATATAAATCAGCCCATTCAAACACTGTTTTTCAGATAGGGTAAATGGATGCCTGGTCTAAGTAACAAAGCTCATGGAAGAAATGCATTATTATTATTATGGTAGGTCACACAGTCAGCCAGATGTTTAGACTAGATTTGGCATTTGGTATTTGATTAGTCTAGTTAAGTGACAACGCAAGGTCCTTTTAAATAAGGTGTTTCCTTACTTAAAAGGGAAGGGTCGACACCCTGTTGAAAATACCTTTGCAGCCCTTTGAATTTGAACCAGATCTGGTTGCTGAAGGAAGCATTGGAAGTCCGTGAAAGCGGAGGTAGGATCAGGAAGGAAATAGGCATACAAACATAAGAAGAAACATTGTGATAATAAAAAGGGCAGGCACAGCCAACGCAAAGTTTAAATGCGCAACATCTTAAAGCAGTGGCCAATGATTGGGCCACTTGCACAGCTTGGGAATTACTGTATTCCTACTCATTTGGAGAGTGTCAGGTGGAGAGAGAGGCTGCCATGGAATAGCATTAAGAACTTAATATTAAAACTCATTTGTGCTTTTGAAAAAAGATGAGAAAGAAGCTGGGGAGAAACCTATAGATAGTCCTCAACTTATGATCACAATTGAGCTCAAAATTTATGTTGCTGAGCGAGACAGTTGTTAAGCATGTTTTGCCCCATCTTATGACCTTTCTTGCCCCAGTTGCCACAGTATCACTGCAGTTGTTAAGTTAGTTACATGGTTGTTAACGGAATCTGGCTTCCCCATTGACTTTGCTTGCCAGAAGGCCGCAAAAGGTGATCACATGACCCCGGGACACAGCAACCCTCATAAATGTGAACCAGTTGCCAAGCATCTCAGTTTTGATCACGTGATCATGAGGAGACTACAAATGTTGCAAGTGTGAAAAATGGTCATAAATCACTTTTTTCAATGCCGCTGTAACTTCCAACAATGTCTCACTCTAAACGAACTGTTGTAAGTTGAGGACTACCTATATGCTGGAGAAAAGAAAATAAGCAGGCGTACCCAGAAACCATACAAACAAATGCCTCTAGATGGGATAAACTAAAAAGATCGGCCTTCCTTAGTCTGGGCCCCTTCTGGTGTGCTGACTAGAGAATCCGAGGAGTCAAAGTTCACACACAAAGGCTGGGAAGGCTGATAACAAAACAGAGAAGGCAATCTGCTCCACCGAACCAACTTGTGTTGGTAGCAGATTAACACAACGATGCAGTCTTCCACAATACTATTTGTTAAGCAGAAAAGAAATACGAAATTAATTCATTTTACGTATTTCAAGGTTGATTTCATAAGGCATTCAATTAAGACCATTAAGAGATGGGGAGCTAGTTGTGAGATCATGTACGGGTAGTCCTCAGCTTACGACCACAATTGAACTCAACATTTCCATTGCTAAACAAGATAGTTGTTAAGTGAGTTGTGCTCCATTTTATGACATTTTTGGCCACAGTTGTCAAGTGATTCACTGCAGTTGTTAAGTGAATCATGTGGCTGTTAAGTGAATCTGATTTCCCCCATTGACTTTGCTTGTCGGAAGCCAGCTGGGAAGGTTACAAATGGTGACCCCATGACCTTGGGACTGCTGCAACAGTTGTAAGTGTGAAAAACAGTCATAATTTATTTTTTTCGGTGTCGTTGTAACTTCAAACTAAGTCAAGAACTACCTGTATTCCTTTCCTCTTGATTATTATAGGGTTCTAATGAAGGAAAATATTTGTAGCTCAGGGTTGACATGAAGGCTCCTTGGTGCTCTCCGAGCTTGGTTGTTTTCTTGCAGACATTTCATTACCCTAACTAGGTAACATCATCAGTGCTAGTAAGGAGTGCTGTTTGCTGTCAGTTTAATGAGCCCAAAATAGAAAGAGACTCCAACACCTTCCCACCAATAATCAGCATTCAGTTCAGCATAGATTAACTCCAAGGTCACCTTCAGACTAACCATCAAGTAAGTAATACTCCAATCAAGAAACTGCCAAACAGCCATTAGTAACCAAAGAATTCCTAAGGCCGCTCCCCACCCACACAGGGAGACAAGAATATAAACAGCACTCCTTATTAGCACTGATGATGTTACCTAGTTAGGGTAATGAAATGTCTGCAAGAAAACAAGCAAGCTCAGAGAGCATCAAGGACCCCTTATTATAGGGTTTAAATTTGTCAACTTTATTTGCTTATTACTATGTTTCGTTGGGCTTTATTTTGATTATTCCTGGGTTCTTGTTGTATAACCTCAGAAAAATAGTGATTACTTAGCAGACTAAATGCAGGAGTTATCAATATCTGCACTATTAACAGTTCATACCATCCCTTAAGGCGTAACATGGTTTTCACACATGGAACTAAATTTCATTTTTGATGTGTGCCATTGTGCCCACAGTAAAAAAATGACAATAAAGGTTATCTTATCTTATCTTATCTTATCTTATCTTAATCTTAATCTTACCTTACTTTACCTTATAGAAACAGGTTAACAAATTTAGATTAGGAAAGTGCTTAAAGGCCACTTCTCACTACTAGTAAAAGTGTCACATTAAAATAAAAATGCAATGCATCTTAGGAAGCATTAGGGTAAAACCAAAAAACTGCAAATTTCTTGGCCTTCAGATGAGCACAGCAAAATCCTAATAGAAGAATTCAGTATCTGATTTGTACTACAGACCCAGTAAAAGCAGAGCAAAATGAGAATAAAGATCCAGACAAGCTTCAGCCACAACCTGCAAAAGATGAGATGCTGTGGGATAAGCCAGCTATGCTTCCAAGAGTGAACTAGGTCAAAAGTGAGGACTCCAAGACTTCATTCTGCTCCTGGCTCTGTGTGACCCAGCCAACAAGCATTCACAGAACGTCCAGGTGGCTTGGAATGGCCTTATCATGCAGAATCGCTCCGAGACAGCCACTAGCATAAAGGAAGTCTTACAAATATTCAGTCTAATCCTCCACAAATCCCTGGGAACCAGAACATTGGCTTCTAAATTCAAATTTATCTGAGGTTTCCAAACGCTTGGGAGGTTTACTGTCTAAATCTGTGTTAATCCACCCAGTTTTGCTCTTAAAAAATGTTCTAGGAAGAATTACAGAATTTTTTAGAGATATTTTTTGCATGTTTCCCCCTAGTGTTCTTATGGTGCAAGCTAAATAGCAGCTGGAAAATGTGTACCAAATGTTGCTTACACTGAGCATACAATTTTTATATGCAGGTGCTATATGGTTATTATGATATTTCAAATCAAACTTAGCATTATATTGGGGTCAACAATTAACTCTTAACAGGGACTTCCGGTGGCAGGCGACTTCGTCGGTCGCAGCTGTTTGCTGCCTCCCGCCTGTTTCGCGTAAAAGCCGGTTTGACAGCCAGCACCAGCTGTCAAACGGCTTGATACCTTTCCCCTGGGTATAAGGGGATAGGTGAGCTGCCCGGGGTAGGAGTTGAGTTCCCGAGTCGTCCTATATGGACGATGTAGGTGAGA
>NW_015386705.1:251236-365996 GCF_001527695.2 Protobothrops mucrosquamatus
GTGCGGCCGGCCTGGCGTAGTTTGATTGTGTTTCAGTGGGGGGTTTTTTACGGGTGTGTTTTTAGAACAGGCCTGTTATTTAATTCGATTTTAAAACAAACTATTTATTTATTATCGTGGTTTTTAGTATCGCCTGTTCACCGCCCTGAGTCCCGCAAGGGAGATAGGGCGGTATATAAATTTAATAAATAAATAAATAAATAAATAAATAAATAAATAAATAAATAAATAATAATAATAATAATAATAATAATAATAATAATAATAATAATAATTACATAATCATACTGTGACTGAAGCAGAGAAATTTTAGAAGGTAATGGGCAAATTTGAGGGGAATGTCAGCTAGCTTGCAGAGGTACTGCTATTTGAGGTGTCAGAATTTAGAAGGATCTCCCTGCGAAGAATTTAAAATAGGGTTCTGGATGCCTATTAGGATGGCTCCCTGCTGGATGTAGGAAACGCAATGTTAAAGCATTCCTGAGAACTACTCCATTCTGCTTAACACTGTCCTCTATGTGTTGATCCTTTATTTAAGAAGTCTTCTATCTGGAAATACCAGGAACAGGGAAATTATTACGCACAATGGAGCTCTGTTCCTCTCCTCTGACCCCCCCCCCCACTTTTGATATATTTTGGAATGCTGATTAGCTGAACACACACGGGGAGATCACAACAGTCACTCAAATATGACAACACTGAAAAATATCCCAAGAGGAGAGAGGAGAAGGATAGGGTGTTATTTAAGGAGCAATTCTCAATGAAACAACATATTTGTCTTGGGTATTATAATTGTGGGAGACCACAACAGGAACAAAGGCTTTCATCATAATCACTAGAGTAACATTGCTTTTAAAACTTTAATTTTCATACTAGAAGAAATACCTGGACTTGTCCCTTTCCCCTACAAACAAAATAAAACAAAAAACATAGCATTGCCCCAATTATCAGAGGTCTAACCATTGTGATGCTGAAATGACAAAGTATGGGCTGCGATGTCAAATGCAAATACTACGCTTTTGTACTTGTATTGTGATGATTGATGGAAAACTTTAAGGGGTAGAGGTTGTGCTGCAATGTCACAACAGATTTGATGACTTGATCTCTCACTCAGACACCTTTGGTTATTATGGAAAACTAACCACTATTTCTCCCAGAAAGGCCAGAGGAAAAATGATGGTCTTATTTGCAATTAAAAAGCAGCAGCACTAAAAAAAATCTTTTTGTTATGACATACTGTATATGCTATTTTGAATTTCACACTTTAGACAGCAAAATATTTTAAACTACTTTTGCCAAAAAATACCTTCCCTGAAAACAACTGAAAACACAGTTTTAAAAGCAGGTGTTCAGGCTCCAAAGAACCCTGGACATCAATGAAACAGCTGCTAACAAAGACTATTTAAAATTATTTCTGCAGAATAACTAGAACGTCCAGCTGATGGCAGCACCAAATGGATCTTGTACATTGGCCACCAGTTTTATCCTTATTGGGAATCACCAGACATAGCTAGATATTATACTGTGGGCTCAAACTTTCTACTGGAAATTGAACTCACAGACCTTCACACTTTGGATAACTATATCTAGAGCATTAGCTTTAGGACAATAGTTCAATGCTCAATAGTTGTAGGAAAGATATCCACAGGTCTTCAGAATAGCTTTTTTAAACTCCCAGAAGAGCTTAGGATCTTGAAAAAAACTAAGTACTGTAGTTTGGACTGGTTGGTTTTGGATTCAGAGACTACCAGGATTCAGACCACTGGGTCTGTAATCTAAACTGGGAAATTGGGCAGCTATCCTGAAATAAGACAAGCTACCTCTGTACTGTTGCCAAGAAAATACTACATAGATGTTCACACAGTCTCTTTTGAGACATTCTGATTCCTGGTCATAATTTTTTTACATAGAGGCATGGTAAAGATTAGCTAGCCATTGAAAGGTGTGGTTTCAGATTACAGAAATGGATAGAAGGTGGAAGTTGCATACTTGCAATATCCTCCAGGTGCAGAGTCATAGGGCCATGATGACAAAGTGGATGTGCTCATGTGATAAAACAGAGCGTCCCAGAGTCTGCAAAATCGCACTTCAGCTGCATGCTCAGAGTACCAAGAACCAAGGGAATTTACTAGTTGAGCTTTCATCCTCAAGTGACATGGTGATTAGACAATAAATGTTAGCTACATCCTCACAACCACATGCTGATTCTCTAGCTTAGTGTCCTCCAGATATGCAGGCTGAACATCTATGCAAATTAAAGTCCAACATAGCTGGAGGGCATCAGGTTCAAGAAGGCTTTGCTATGTGCTGGTTCCTACATTTTCCTATAATAGAAATTTACTTTAGGGAAAGAGCTACTCAGCTATTATGAATATTTCAAATACAATTGACTTTCTCCATCTTATTAAAAGCAGCATCTGTGGAGATCTTTAAGTTGATGTTGTTTACATCTCCACTTAAACATTTAATTTAGAGTTAAACAGATTGGCTTGTTAAACCTGCCAATGTTCAATTAATGCCTTCAGCTCCATCGTATAGCTCAATGAAATTAGACCTGGTCCTATGAGAATAAAGACTTTTTGGGAAGGTATAGTAAAACAGCCCAGTATGCCTAGAGAAACTTAAAAGGAGTTGTCAATTTTTTCTTTTTCCATTCACAGGTTCTCAAAGCTCAAGTCCAAGAAAATTCTTGAAATTGGGAGGAACTGAATCAGAGAGTCAGAATAGTATTCACTTGAAAAGAAAACCTGAAGATGATTCCCTGCATATTAGAAAACGAGCAGAGGTCCTCCCTCTGGTCATGACATATCAGTGTCTGTCTGATTTTCCCCACAGGGGGAAGCTAAATTTGTGTGTGTGTGTGTGTGTGTATAATTTTCTTCTAGCATAATCTTTAGGGAGGATATCAAAAGATCAGCAACTTCTAAGAAGAATCACTTAGGAGAAGAAGATATGAAAAAGATGAGTTGACCTAAATGAATCAGCAAGGCCCTTTTCAGATGTAATAGAGGTTAGATGCCTCTGACTCAGTTACATCCTTTCTGAGCATAACCTACACTGCAGGGTTTCCTGTAGGATAAAATGGGTAGAATGAAAAGAAAAATATTCACTTGTCTTGAGCTCTCAAAGGAAGGATGCAGACACAAATGGGATAAATAAAATTAAGTTTTGCAGAAGATATAATCAAATCTATTAACCCACCCATCTCGGGAAATAGTATACAGTAGGAAGCAAAGATTCAATAAAATATTGGGGATATAATCAGATAATGCCTTCAAATCACAGGAAATATTACAGCAAAAATTATAACCTTTGCAAATACAGCGGTACCTTGGTATTCAACTGCTTTGAAACTCATCATATTTTGTACTCAACGCATTTTGATGCAGAAATTTTATCCATTTGTTTGGTACTCAACACAAAAGCTAGAACTTGTCAGTGTTGGCTATCTTTTGACTCACTACATTATTCCTTGTGGGGAAAATTTGTTTGGTACTCACCGTACCCCATGGAACCAATTAATGATGAGTACCAAGGTACCACTGTACTTCAAACATTCTCACATAAAAGATAGTAAATTTTTACTTTCTGGTTTTTCACAGAGCCCCATTAGAGTTATTGTGTTTCAAATATAGAAACATAATTTCAGGAGAAGAATAGAAGCCTCTTGTTATTTAAAGCAATTTGATTCTGGAAACAGTTTATCTCTTTGAGTTTATCCCTTTGGACTTCTTCAATTCAGCAGAGGACTGCCTTTGTCTTTCCCAAATCTTACTAGACAGTCTGGAAATATGCTTTTCAGAATTTTCCACTAGCATTGGAATCTTATAGAATCATGGAACTCAGACGCATATGCAGCTATTACTACACTTACATTTCAGCTCAGAAAGATATTTGTTACAGACAAAGTAGAATCACTGAAGCATGAAATAATATATATTATATACGTAGATGTATTATGATCACAGAAAAACTGCCTACCTACCAAACGTTTGTCATTAACATGGCAATATTTTCAGATAAAAGTCTCAATGTATAGATAGCACTGACAAAAACTTCTGAGATGCTGCTTTGTCATAATGTATCAGTTACCACTTATAGACAGACTATCAGGTGCTTTTCTAGGTTCTCCTTCGAGTCCCCTTTATTTAAGCTAAATAATATGGAAGTAGAAAAAAAGAGCCAAAAAACAAATGAGGAAATAGTAAGCAAAGGAAAATTCTAAGCATCTGGAAACTCCCCAAATTTTAGCCACTCTAACATGACAGGAGAGTATTTCTCGGAAGACATTGTATCATGGAATAAATGTAAGGTAAATGAGGAACAGGAGAGAATGATAGAATTATCTTCAACTTATTTTGAACCCATAATCTGCTTCCAGTCTGATAACTACATACAATGTGGAAAATCTCCTGCCAATAACTACTTTTCCATCCATTTCAGTGGAATGACTTAATGAGATGACATATGAATCTCTATTTTGAAACAAATTGGAGAATTCACATGGACAGCTGGCTGTGGTTCGGCTTAACCTTTATTCTACTTTTAAAGAATGAGGGAGCTAATTGGATGCCAATTCTTTTGAAATATGAATACTCCAATAGAAGACAATATATCTAGCTTAGGGTTGAACTGTGATGTTGTTGATGTTCTTTGAGCTTGGTTGCTTGCTTCAGATGCTTTATTACCCCAAAACCCATTATCAGTTTGAATAAGTGGGATGTTTGCTTCCCTCTTTACATAGAGAAGCTTGCCCTGAGCATATTGGTGGAGTGTGGTTTGCTCCTTGGCAGGCTTTGATTAGGGATTTATTTTCTGCTTGATTTTTGTTGGGTGTTAATCCCTGCTTATTTGGATGTTGGCTGCTAGAGAGGATGTATTATGGTCTTTTTCTTTCCTTCTTAGCTTTCTTATTGTATTTTTAATTGTGTGAAAATATGGTTTATGTGTCTGTTGGTGGCTGATTTGTTTAAATGCAAAACTTCCAGGGATTCCCTACTGTTTTTGCATTTAGCTTAGTCTAGGATGTTCACAGTTTCTCAGTTGAAACTGTGGTTGAACGTATGAGTCTAAATCGGAATGTATCAAACTGAAAAAATTTCTATGCATATTCACTACACTAATAAGAACACGAACCAGCTCTCAAATTGAGAAATATCACCCAAATCAGCCTTCCCAAATTTCTAGAGGTTTTGAATGTCAACTTCTTTAAAACTCAGGGGGACTAATTATAATGGATGGATAATAGAGAATTGTTTTTGTTGTTGCAATAACCCTATGACAACAGTTATTGTTTTTAAAAGAAGCAAATATTATTATCTCTCATCAAATCATGTAATCACCAATATTAAAGAGAGTTTAAAACGCTTTCCACCCCTCTGCCTACATCTGCTTAAGTCCTGGAGTTAACTATAACATGGTGATGAAATCTTGCTGCTCCTTCAACACAACTTGCCAATGGAATGTGCTTTTTCTTTTGGAAACTTCCTCCCTCTGCAAAAGGTTGCTAGGCAGAAGGCCAGGCACCACGGCCATCCAAGAAATTGCAGTTCATTACTGCCACAATATCACTGTGAGAACCCAGCATTTATCCGCAGTTCCAACAGTGAAGTGATATTGGATATTGTTCGACTATATGGCTTAAAATTCATTTCCCTCCTACAGGCTTCACAACAAAGCCATTTAAAGGAAAACTCATCTCCTTGTGATGGCTGTTTCTTTTCCTTGGCATTATTTATATGAGCAGTAGCATATTAACTGTATTTCATTACATTTAATCCAAGTTAAAAAAAACCCACACAGTTGCTTTGCAATTAAAAATTCTGTAAGAGTTTACAGTGAAAACTGATTTTTTTTAAAATAAAAGAAAATGAAAACTTAGAAATTAATAGTGATGTTTACATTTGAGGATTGAGAGGACTGCAAAATGCAAGATTTGCTCAGTAGTTTGACAAGGTTGGCTGGAAAAATCCAAATGGTTCTCATAGTTCACTTTTGAGGGATTCATCAATAGGAGAACAGCTAAACAACAAGACTAGTCAGCCATTTATTGTAAGAGACCTCATGTAAGAGAACTTCCTGAGAGATGAATAAGAGTCTACATCCCCCTTATGCCAGTCTCAATGGTGCTTAAACTCAGTTATAATTTTGATTTAGATTGCAGGAATGGCATTTATAAGGAAGACTGTTGACCCACATGTCAAACATTTAATACAGCTGCCCTCCAAAACCTAGAAACTTTAATTCCCTTCCATTTGGAAGCTACAAATATTCATGTGTTGTTATGCAGAAGCATCCAAAGTATCTCTGAAAACTGAAGACAACAACAGTTGCTCACTGGTGTTAAAAACAGATTTTTTTTAAAAAAAACCTGCATATTTTAAACATGTAACCAGGATCAACTAGTTTCTTCCACACTATGATACTGTACACGCACTTGTTGGAACTTTCTATTTGTTCAGACTCCATATGTTCCTGACTTGAGTTCTTAATGGATTTGAACATTCCTCTTAAGTTAAGATGAACCTTCAGAACTGAAGAATCTTCTTGAATGAGAAGTGGGACATTTTCAAAGAAAAAAAACCAAGAAAGTCTTTTGGAAAAAGGACCTTTGGGACAACCATGACCTGGATGATTGAGAATATCCATAGACATTCAGATGAACTCTTTCCAACCAGTGTCAGCAAGAAATACTCAGAACTTTATTTTATTTGCAGCGTCCATATATATATTATCAAAACCATAGGATTTTTTTAAAAAAAGTCCTGATATATTACTATTTCAGAATGGTAATGCTGCAAGAGAAACTTTATCTGTGAACATGTTTTGACCTTGACACTGTTGGCTATTAGAAATGTTTTTCTTCAATCTTAAGAACTATCATAATAAAAAAAAATGGGCTAAGGCCACATAAAATTCAAGATTTACATTTCTGGTTGGGACAATCAGGATATTTTCTGATTTAAAAAAACTCTTCAGCCTCCACACTTAAGAGCTCCAACAGACACATTATCAAGATTATGTATGTGTGTGTGTTGTTTATGTTTGTGTAGGCAGTATTTTTCCCCCCTTCTGTGGTGTACTACATGGCTGTACACCAAATTTAGAGATAAAGGGCATGCAGCTGGGTCAGTGAAAGAACCTCAACAGATGAAAAAAGCAGGTGTTTGTCAGAGAAAAGATAAGCCACTAATACTTTCATTCCTTAGGGGGAAAATGCAAAAATAGCACTTTTTATTTGGCTTCTTTTAACCAATTACATGGTTACTAAGCATGCAGATGTTAATAGCACCAAATAAGGAAATAAAAACAGGGAAGGGGTAAATGAAACTGTATAGCATGTAACACGGACTTGAAAGTGTTTTCATCTTAGTGATCTTTGCTAGCCAGGTTGGATAATAACTCAAGAAGGAATGGTCCCTCCCTCCTCTCACTGACATACAGGTAGACCTCAGGTTACAACTGTGATGCTCATTACAATCATAAGTGGTGATGGATTGTAAATCAGGTCAGCCACGTGACCAACCAGATTTTATTATTTTTGTGGTGGTCTTTAAGCAACTGTCATGGTCATTAAGCGAATGCTGCAGTTGTTCAGTGAACCTATGGTTTGCTATGGATCATTTTTGCCAAAAACCAAAAGTAAAGGCCAGTTTTTGTCAAAACCGTGTAAAACGCAATCCTATGACTGCAGGATGCTGCAAGTGGTCATAAATGCCTGGCAGTTATCTGAAGTGCAGTGATTGGAATTTCAAATCTGGGTCATATTGTAACTTTGATCAGATGTTAAAGTGACCGACTGTAAGTCAAAGATTACCTGTACCTCAAAACCCAACCCATAGATTCTAGCCCACCCGCTCCAACATTGCTGAACAATATACACATTCAGATGTGTGTGAGTTAGATCATTTAAAAGGGAAAAACTGTTCATATTTAAAACTAGACAAGTTAGTCATTCTCCACCCACTGGGCAGCTGAATAACTAACGGTAAAATTTAGAAGCATTTCACTGGAGTGTTTTTGGTCCCCATTTCTGCAATCGTCCCTGACAGCCTAGCAGTGCAGTCAGGAAAACGCCATTCAGACTACTGAGGCACGAGTGAGCATTGCATTTTTCAACTGTAATTTATAGAGGTCACTTGCAGAGCAAAAACGAGTGTGGTTTTGCTTCTAATAACTAATTGATACTGGTAGGGAATTTTTATGCAGTCTTTCCTTATGTCAGAAAAAGGAAATGTTTCAACAACAACAACAAAAAGGGTACTGCAGAATCTGTTTTATCTCTAGAGGAACAAAGAAAAAAAATCACAGAAATGCCAACTGTCCTTGAAGAAAAAACAACATTCAACTTCTTCTGGTGTTTATTGTGCATAATAGGAGGGAAGAATAGAAAACCCCAGACAGACCCAGCCTCTATTTTACAGACACGCACATAACACACGAAAGGAGGAAATGTCATTACCATATCTATTTCTATATCAGGTTTTTATCTTTGGTATAAATGTTTGGAATGGATTTAACCTTTGTTGAACTTCTTCCATTCATGACTGAAGCAAATGTCTGCTTGCTACATTAGAAGTGTACATGCACACAAATGCACCAACATTCTAGAATATATTAATCCATTCACTTAGAAATTGACAGATCCAATTTTGTGTATTTCCTTTCACTAAACTATATGAAAAATTATACACAACTATACTAAACCCCTTGGCTTGCAGAGGAATATTCAATACTGTTTGTTTATGTGGTGTGAGACCCAGTTTTTTCATTCTTAAAATATTTAAGTTGATGCTCATGGTTTCTCTCAATTCTTATTTGAAACCATAAGAATACCCAAAGGCCAAAGCTTATTGGGAACAGTGCTTAAAAAATGCATAGTTTGCTGGAATGTAAGAAGAAAGAACTCATAAAACCAATATCGTATAAAAATAAAAGGCTAGGATTTATGCATAATTTACAGAATCAAGCATCTTAAACAGCCCTTAACATTCAATCCTTTTTCCATACTGCAGATATGAAAACATTGGTTAGTACTTTTTTTCCCCCCAATATAAAAAAAAAAGATACACACCTGACATCCACTTTTCGCCTAAATGAAAGCATGAGGAACAGGATAAAAGAGAATGAAAGAGAAACAGACAGAGCTTAGATTAGAAGAAGTGTAGTTTTAGAACATTATTGAAAGCGAGAACAATAGATTGGACTGATCGTTTCTCTTTTCTATAGTAGAAACAAGGCATTTTATAGTGGGCATCTCCCTCCCACGCACTTTCAATGCCAATCTAGAAAGTTTTGAAATTGCTTTCTTCAGGAAGAGACACCTTCATCCCAATTTCACAGTGACAATCCAGAAAAAAAAACATTTCATAAAAGTAGGAGAGTATGACAGTGAAACAATGTTTATTTGCAATATTGATGGGCTTATTATATATTTTTCCTTTTTTTTCTTTTGCGGATGTGGAGGTAGTTGGGCTGGATGACCTGTCTCTGTGGTACCAAGTGGATCATTGTGTTAAGTCCAATATATTGTTTTTTTTATAGTAGAGCCAGGACATCTCAAAATAGGAGAGGACTGCTCCCTGATGCTTCAACTGAGGTATAAGAATTCAATGTGTTTGTCTAATAAAGGACAACTTAGAGGTCCTTTGGCAACACTACAGATGCATTATGTCCAAGAATTGAAATGGTTGTACTTCTTCCTATTCTCCATGGAATAGGCTTATTCTATATTGCTTAACCTAGCCTGATTCAGGTCTTGATTCCCCTGAAGACTATAGTTGTTGAAGCTTTGCAGTCCAAGATGGGCTGTTTTACAGATACTATAAGACTGTCTGAGACTCTTCTCATGCAGATTTTGATGTGCCATTTATGTCATTTTTTCTTTAGCTGGATATTGCATTTGTAGCCAAAGGAAGAAACAATTGTTTCCTGGTCCTGTTGAAAGACATAAAATTTGGGTCCAGGTTCCTACTGATGGGGTCTGGCTAGATGATGTGGTTAAGGCTAAGAGCTACTTCTGATGCTCAGCTGGAAGAAGTATTGACTAAGATGGTCTGTATGAATTCAATATCATATCCTAATTCATGTGGTATTCAAACTTAGTCTTTAGGAGTACAGTTGTGGGATCCACGTGGATGATTTGATTAGAAGGTCTGGTGCTCCACTGGGAGACTCTGTGTTGGGATGGTGACAAGTCTGGAATATTCTTGGGTGAGACATACCATGTAGACTTCAAGGAAATGTATCCTGTCTTTTGCTTTTTTCCCCACCCAAACTTTGTGATCTACAAAACTTAGGAAGTGAACCCTGTCTCATGTTCCCTCATCCTGGTATCTATATTTAACTCATAGTGAGTTAGATATAGTAAGAAGGCCATGTCTCTCCCCTTGAAGCAGTCTTCTGATAACCGATACTTGAGAGTATTTCTCAACTTTGCAGGTGACAGATAAAGCTCCTTTTTAGTCCTCAGTCTCAAGATACCATTCAGGGCCTCTCCAAATACTTTGCCACTACTGATTGGACCTGATAGAAGGACTGACTTTGATTCTGAGTCCATGTTGTAGTGTTTCAATGAAAGTTTTTCCCTAATGGCCACATTGGCTACTATGCCTCTGGCTGAAAAATAGATCTTACCCAGGTTAGTCTCCACAATGAAAGAGCCAGACCCACTTATGGGTCCCTATCTATCACCTGTGAGGAGTAAGCAAGATTAAGTGTTTGGTCCATAATATAGAGGCCATAAGCTAGATTTAATGCCGTAGCTCATCCTGCCTTGCAAAATCTCCATTTTGATATCCCCCTAAGGCTCCCTTAATGGATCTGAAAAGGACTCCTTAGGGTTGCATCTTTAGGAACCATTGATAACGTAGTATTACGCAGTTTCAAAATAATAGTGAATCTAAAGGTTAAAAGAATTTTGTGAAACTGATTTGGTGGTTATGAAATGGAGAATACAGACATTCAAATCTGCTTAGCTCAGGAGACTCTTATATTGACATAGTATAACAAAATCTGTTTCAAAATTGTAGAATCACAGAATTGTAAAGTTGGAGGAGGGCATATAGGCCATTTCATCCAATAGTCTTCCATTCAGCATACTAATCTAGATTAAAGCATTCCCACTAAATATCTGACCAATTTTTGCTTAAAGCGATTCACTAAATGAGATCTCACTGCCTATCATAGTTCTCCCCCATTCTTTAGCTTCATTCTTTCTTTATTCAGTGCTATTAATCATCTTCATACAATAACAAACCAAACATTCAGTCTGGATAAGTTTTGTCTATTAACTAAAATCCTAGTAACTCTCAAGGTGGGCATTGTGGAAAGAACCACAACACAGCACTTTATACAGAGAAGTATAACATTTGCTACAATGCTCTCTTTATAAGAGAGAGGGGAAAAAAGGAAATTAATTAACCCACAGACTTTCATAAACGTCCCTTGTTGTTCAAAATAACTTTAAGAAAGAAAGGAGGAAGGCTTCAAGCAGAAATTCAGATAGGTTTCAGGGCAGATGAAATGTTTAGATAGAGGAGTAATGAATGAAAAATATTTACAGCAAGGAAGCAGAACGAGGGACCAACATCTGCCCTGAAGAGTTATTTTCTATCTGTTCAATTAAAAGGCAAATAATACCACTAATTAATTAGTAATACCACTAATTTTAAACGAACAGCATCCTCTTCAGTCTTTATCCTGCCTATCTTTATGGTGATTTTATAAAACAGGTCAGCCTATTCAAATACCATAAGTCCCAGAAGTCCCAGAAATTTGCTAATTGGAAAGTGTTGAGCCTGACAGTTTCCTCACACTTTATAGTACACCAAATCGGAGAAGCATAGCAGCTGCATATGGTAGTGCCCCATTCTTTTGACTACATTTGCTATTTTAAAAAAATATGTCTAGACAGAATGCTCCTTAGAACGCTGTGTTTTTCTGTGTTAAAATGTCTATTAGCATAAATAGGGGTGGACAACCTGTATCTTTCAAAATCATCCATAATTATAATTCTCAGCATCTCTCATCCTGGACTGGGAAGACTAAAGTTGTAGTTTAGCACAATGGTCCCCAACTCTTTCATCTTGATGGCCCAGTCTGGCGTGTGTGTGTGTGTGTGTGTATGAGTGGCAGACACACACGCATGCGCATAGCTCCATTGGTACAAGTAGCAGGAACATGTGCCCTCCACTCGGGCCAAGGGAGTTTCACGTGTGAAGCTCCACTCGTGCAAGCAGAGAGTGCTCACACGTGAAGCCCAATTCGCATGAATGCCCTCCACTCACGTGAGTGGAGCTCCATGTGTGAGCACAAGCGCCCTCCACCCAAGCACCTCCGCTTGCGCGAGTAGAGCTCTCTATGCGCAGCCCAGTTTCAAACAGGCAGCGGCCATGGCCCGGGGGTTGTGGACCTTGATTTAGCAGCATCAGATGATATATAGATGGTCCACCATTTTTAAAAAAATTCTTCAGTTGCTGAATTCCAGATGAATTTAAGCTGGATAACAAAATTTAACTCATCAAGATCTATTTCAAAGATGACCGATTCCAATGGACTTGAAAATTGCTTAGAGTTCCTTTTAATACCCATGCTGCAGATTACAAAAAGTGCTTTCTACATAATATATTAGAGAGAAGCTTTATATTTGAATCACTGTAGCATTTTAGTAGAGAAAACTGGCTCAACACCTATACCAAATACAAAAGTTCTTATAGTGACAAAAAGTACTTACGTGTTATTGAGGATTTGGAGGCGTTCTCCTTTTTTGAAAGAAAGATCTGATTCTGTCCGTGACTCATAATCATAGAGGGCCACAAATGTTGTGACTCCACCTGGAACAATATATTCACACAATAAACACCAGTCCACAAGAAATTAATCAGCATTGTTATTGCATTATGAAAGCATATGTAGTGAATCTTTTTTGAAAGGAACTCTGTAGATTGAGCTCTATCTGTACAGGAACCATTTCTGTGTATTTGACCATCCTCCTTTTCTAGATACTAATATTCATAAGCAAATGGAGTATTCTGCTTCTCCTTTTAATGTAGTCATTATTCAATAATAATTTTGGGAAATAATTAAACATTGCAATTTTGGTATCTTTACTATTTCATGTATAGAATCGTAGGATTGAAAAGGACCTTGAGGGACTTCTAGGCCAGCTCCTTGCCAGGGGCAAGACCATCCCAGACAAATGGCTGTCTAATCTTTGCTCATAAAGCTCTAATAATTCAGTACTTTCAACTCTAGGAGATGAGCTTAACAGCTATCCTGGTTAGGAAATTCCTACTTATTTTGAGTTTGGATCGTTGTATTATTGGAAATTCAAAAGAATAGCTTCTGCAAACACAAAAGTTAAAAACATGTGGTTGGCTATATTTGTACAACACATTGAATGTGGAGGTTGACCTCATAAAGATATTAAATCAGCATCTTGGCTACTTAATATCTCAGTGAATTGTGCTAATGCAGTCATTATGTAATACCTATCCAGCCTGTGTGCGCAATTTATAATTTACTATTCCATAAAAGCCTAGAAACTGGGTTAATTGAAGAAACCATGGGGAAGCCTTGAAAGTGCACTTCACATTAATTCAGCCATTAACAAAGAAACCCTTTGATGCAGTTCCACAAAATGAAAAACTTTCTTCTTCTAGACACTACAGTAGATCCAATGCACTATATCAAAACAGCTGCTTCACTGGCTTCAATTGTCCTCTGCACATGCTGGCATCTGTGCAGAAGACATTTCCACCAAAACAAAAAATCTGGGAAAAGAGATGGAGTTTGCCACAACATTTCAGTTGGAGCTGCCAAGGAAGAGCATTTTGCTTTTTTTCCATGATGTAATCTTGTTTTACATGATACAATCCAACGACAAACTGTGTTGGCTTGCGCAGCCCTAATAAAGCAAATCACGTGAACTTTTGATCACTGCATCCTCTTAACCCTAACCGTAAGCCTCAGTTTTAGACATAAACGAAGTATATTTCAGATGACCAAAATAGTTCTACATTTAAAGTTCTTCCTGTGACAGAAAACATACTGACCAGCTAAGGCGCCACAGCGCTGAGGAGAAGTGACCATATCTGATGTATTTGATCCCCCAAAGAGCTTTGGTTCTGTAGCTGTATTTCCAAATAACCGACTAGGAGTACGATGAGTTTCTGGGATGGTAGTCTTGCTGGGCGTTTGAGAGGTAGAGCAGCTGCCATGTATATTTTCTGTGGAGTCCAAACTGCGTCTCCGTTGGCTAGGGTCTTTGGGTTTACTTTTACTGCTCCCCATGATCCAAGCTGCAAGAGAAGAAGACAGCAAAGGGGATATTATATTTTTTGCTGTGGACGGTAGGCTCTTAGATTCTGGAAGACACAACAGGTTTTCTGACTTGTTGGATCGCCAGGTCAAAAATTAAACCATTAGGATGAAATGGCTGCTTTAAAAGAAGCACACTCTGTTCTGGCAATTATTTGTTCAGAGCAACCTGAATAGATACAGGAAAGCTTTTATTTTGGTTACTGTCCATAGCTTTGGACTTATTGCTGATCCTTGAAACACAAAAGCAGAAACTACCTATGTTATTCCATGAACAGATCCTTACAAAGGTTTACTTAAATAACTAGGTTCTACTTGGTTTTCTAGGCTTTAATTTCAGCTTCAATAGGTAAAGAAAAGGGTTTCAAGGACAGAAGAAGGAACTTAAATCTTCCTTTGGATTTTCAAAATTTGGCCAGCATAATCATATGGTCCATTTAGCTTCGTAATCTATATATGCCCTAAAGCTCAGCTGCTCTGGATAAAAGCTTAAAGTAGGTTCAGGCTTAGGCCTGACTGAGCATATTATTAAAGGCATCTTTCCCAGAGGGTTGCTGCTGAAGCACATTTACCTATGTAGTACTCTAACAAGAGGTGAATTTGACCTCTTCCTGACATGTTTTCAAGGACTTTGGCTCAAATATAGACAGTAACAAAAAGAACAGTGTTGTAGGAGTCACATCAGTTCCACCAAAGAATAAAGCAAGAGAAGAATTATGCCCTCAGCCCAAGGTAGTAGCAAATTAAGTCAAACATATTGTCTCAAACCACATCATACAGCTAAGGCTACAAATCAAACAAGAGCTATAGTTTTTCTAATCATGCAATAATGAACATCACCAAGAAATCATGTCCATTTTTCATTATGCTATATATTTTTTGGCTTTGAAGAGATCCCTAAGCATTTTGAATGGTGATCTAATTCATAGGCTGAGTTCAAGCATCAACCAAGGATTGTTTGTTTCTACTTGGCTTAGCATGATGATTGAACCTATAATCTTTTGCAATGTGCAGATTGCATGGTTGGAATGTAATGTGAGAAGCAAACCAATTGGTTTATTGAATAAACCATAGCTAAATAAACAATGACATAAAACAAAATATGAATTCAGTTTTGAGATGATTGACAAAGATGATAAAGACAACATGCAATCTATACCCCATTATTTCAACAGATGGTTTTGGAAGATACATTGTACACAAGGATACTTGAAATCCATTTATTAGAGACTGCTACCCAATCACACAATAATTTCCTTGCTAACAACTGCCCTAAATATATGTCGTGAATTTATGATCCTGTTTCTCTTATCTTTTTGTGTTGGCTAAGTATGCCCAACACACTTAACTAGAGCACTGAAATTTCTAGGTTTACATAATACATTGAATCATTGGCTAATCAAAGTCCTGGGTTTGCACATCAGGCTAAGCCACACACATAATAAGATTCAAGTTAAACAAGCTTAGTTATAGTATACTGAAGAATTAAACCACTAGGTTTTTTGCTGATCTTGATTAAGCATGGTTCTGTGGATGCAGCCATTCTAGGTTTCTTATATATTCCAAGGAATATGCTTTAAAAGCAATTTTAAACTTTTATCTCACTTTGTTTAATGACCTTGCAATTGATTTTACACTTGGTTTGCTGGTGATGTGAATCAAACATGAATGTTTGACTCGAGAGAGGGATTCCTTTTCTCCTTCTGCTTGCCAGTTTTTAAACAAAATGAGGTGAAGTAGTCTGCTATCTCAAAGTCTGGTTTCTCACTGATCTGACATGGCATAATAATGGAGCCTTTCCTGTAGCTGATTTACTAACGAGGACAAGTCCAAACTGGTAGTCTTCAGAGAAAAAGACTGCAAAAGGACAAGCTGACTGTTGCAATGAGTTAGATGTTTTTTGCCCTGATAGTAAAGCCATCAGTATGAATTTGTTATAAAAAACGTGGCCAGTATTGTATTATTTTAACTGCATTTACTAGCAAGCAGTAATGGGATTTGTTTAGTAAATCTATCCATTGTTGAAGGAATAAACAACATGGCATCACATTTTACCTCCAGCTAAATAATAAGAGGAACCTAAATGGTTCCGCCCTGCACATTCTGTGGTGAATACCTAATTTTGGCAAGGCACGAGTGTGTCCCCAGATGAATGCCTGAAAAGATAGAATGTTTTATACAAGAGACTTTCCTGTGTAATTTCATTCAAATAAAGGCCGAACTGGCATAAACCAAGCTGCACCTTTATAATAGAATATTATAGAATAATGAGGAACACTGGTTTAACCCCTAGAAAAGAATCAAAAATAATGAGGAGCATTGGTTTAACTCCTAGAAAATTTCCAATTTGCTGACTAGATTTAGGATATCAGTGAGTGTTATCAGTAATTAGATCAAGCAACTCTCTTTCCCCAGAAGCTGGCTTCCATTCAACATTTTATAAAAATGAGAATTGCTCAGAGAAGGAGCAAACAAACAAACAAACATTAAGTTCTATATCTCTGGGCTTTGGCTAGCAAGATCCAAATATCATTTTAATTATTTTCCTAGAATTAGACTGAAGGAAGATGTCCTGAGGGAAAAGACTTAAGAACTCCACAACTAGACAACCTAGGAAGCATCTCTACTAGTAGGGTATTATTCTGTGGAGAATCCTTGAAAAAAAGAGATTTATGAGAAAGGCTTAAATTTCCACTTATCCCAATTTATAACACAGGGTATAGAAAGGTATGAAGATATTGCTGTACTTTAAATAGATAATTATTAAGCCCAGGATGATTTAATGTTGAAGAGGAGCTTGGTGACATTTTTCAGAAAATGCTACACTCAGCCCTATCACCCTAATTCTTTATTTATAGGGGCATCCTGAGAAATAGAAGTTATGTATGATTTCTTCCTCCTAGCCTCCACTCTTCATTTGCAAAATGTACATTTGCAGAGTAAATTCTGATCTATCATTTCAGTGGGCTTCAGAATCAAGCAAATTTGTATCTATGACTACAACAGGCATTAATTTCTTCCTGTTGCTCTTAATGCCAAACCTCTAATTATTTACTTCTTGAAGTTGTTGTAAAGTTTGCTTCCAACTTTCCTCAAGGTACTTTTAGCACTTTATCTTTTTGTTAGTTGTGCATTTTGCCATTCAAGTGATACTTGAACTAAAGTTGTGAAGATATTTTAAACATAATGAAAATGAGCAAAGCTTTGATTAAAGCATTATACAAATTATGCTAGTAAAAAGAAACAATTCATGCAGGATCCAATCTGGGTCAGTCACCGGGATCAAAGTTTTAGTCTTCTGAGCTTTCAGCCCATCCTCAGGGAACTTCTCTCTCACCAGAATATGTGCTTTGAGGAATTCTATCCATAGTATTTATGTGCTGCCTGGTTGTGTATGGCTTTTTAATTGTTGATTGGGGAGTTGATGGCCAGTTATTACATTTTTGGCTATTTGCTTCCTTGTGCTACCAAATCTTGGCTCCTAAGTACTTGATAAGTTGATGGTAAATCAGCACTCCTGTTGATTGACCAGGGGCCTGCTTCCCAGGCTTCAATCATTTCCCTGGCTATTTTTGTACCTGCCCGGCCAACAATTTTAGTAGCTGTGAAACTGAATATATGTCCTTGTTCATTGCAATGTGAGGCTACCAATGAGTTCTCATCTGACCACTCACTTGTACTTTTGCAACCTAGTGGTTAGCTTCCTCCCCATCTGTCCTACGTAGTCACAGGGGAACTGGTAGATTCCAAAAGTTCAGAATCCTAAACCTCTGGTCTTGGTGACCAACCCAGATTGGATCCTCAACATTATCCTGAGACATATATATTTGCCTTTATTCAGAACAATTCATCCTTAATGCTGCTATAAACAATATCCAATATTTCCTAATAGATTATCCTGATGGAGTCTTCCTTCCATTTACCTTCCATCAATGACAGCATCTATGAATATATATGTTTATATATGTATGTACTATATATGTATTTGAATATGTATGAATAACAGAAGAGTTCCCAATTTTTGACAATGAAAATAGGATTATAGAAGTACCATATTTTGGAATCCCTCCTTTGGAAAAATAATGTAAAATGATTGCCCTTGGAAGAAGAAATGCACAACAAAATAAATCTAGGAAAGTCATAATAATGCCAACTTTCTTCAATGCCTCTTTCATCCATTTTAAAACACTTGCCAATTCTCTCTTAAAAGGCCATGTTAACACTAGAGCTAGAATTAAAGGATAGAGCATAAGCTCCTTACACATACACACCACATTTGTAAATCACTGACAGAATGAGGAGGAGGCTGACTGCTTTTGTGACCTTTCATGCATGAAGAAGGGACAATTCTCTGCTCCACTTCACTAAGTCAGTAGGACAAGAAAAGGAGGTGAAGGTTGTTAGTAGCCCATGGCTATCAACCGAGCTTATGCAGCAAAGTCTTTGATAAAGAAATAATGCCATTTTATCTAGAACCCACAAGGTTATCCTGACAGGGAGAAATCAAAACAAAAGAAAATCTAGCAAAGCCAGCATTTTTAATGTTGTGGGTAAAATTTCTGAGTTACTTCTTGCACAAAATTGTGTTTCACAGAGAATCAGGGTTGAAAGAGCCCATAAGCACATTCATTCTTGATAAGCCTACAAGATGAAGAATAAGGTAGATCTTCTGCCTTAATTTTTTTTTATAGATTCTCCCAAAGACTTTGACTAACTGTTGATGGAAAAAATAGGCAAAATTGCCTGGGTCTTGCCTGGCCACAGAATTCCTCCACAGTGCCGTGTTTTACTAGTTACCTTCCTCACAATTGTGTCTTTTATAGGAGTTAGTAAAAGCACTAGCTCTTCAAATAGCTGTATATTAAAGGAAGATGAACTACAGTATTTTAAGCCTTATTTGTTTATTTAGGTGGGTTTATAGGTGGTAGGTCCTGCTGTGTTTGAAAGGAATCATTTTATTTAATACAGATTTGTCACTAGGAAGTTAGCCCTGACAATCATTATGAGCAGCTAGCTATTTCTAATTAAAAATAACATTTTTAAATTGTCCTCTTCGCCTCCCTCCTTCCTTCCAAACACACAAACATAGACCCACTTCATAAGAAACAAGAGGCCAGAGTCAATAAAATCAGCATACTCTCTGAAACTGCAATCAACAGCAAGGTTATAAATTAGAAAGATTTGATTTGAATCTTTCCTCTGGCGATCTTATTTTATACATAAAATATATTTGTTTCAGTTCCTCTGCAGTTAAGCACCGCAATTATGACTCTCTTTAGTCATCTTTAGTTTGTTTTCAGCAGCGCCCAGGAGAAATGAGAGAAGAATACCCATGGTTTCTCTGTCTCAAAGCATATTGGAAAAAATAAATGATTTATCACCAACAACAATGCTTTCAAAGCATAAAATAAATCAGATCCAAATAAGTTCTTCTTTTTTTCTTGGGGATGGGCTACATTATTAAGAGAAGCTAAAACAAGAAGCTAAAACAACAATACTGTAACACATTGTGTTTGATATAAACTTGGCTTAGCTATATATGTCTCCACTGATCTACCCTACAGGGCTTCTGGAAAAGGATACAAACTCGGAACTGGTTAAAGCAGAAGGTCACATCTAAAAATAAATACCCAAACGGATCAGCATCACATTTTCTTTTATCTAAAATTTTCTGAGAAATATTCAGAGACAGGTCTCCATCTTTTTATAAATAGTCATTAGTTTATCTAATAGTATCTGACCCCAAAGCTCTAAGTTGAGTAAGCATACTTTAGTTATAGGGGAACAAATCTAAAATCTGGAATGTTATAGAGTAACCTATCCCAAATAGGTACCCTTATGAGTTTTGAACTCCAAAAACTTTTGCCATTAGGCAAACGGGGGAAAACAGATTTATAGTCCAAAACATTAGGAGGGCAGTAGAGTACAAAATATATTTACATAGAGAGTATGGAAGGATTGCTAAGCAGTATCTCCAAACAATTACAGTATTCTTAAAGATGGATCTTTGGAAAGCTTCCTAATAGGCTGGAAGCTATCATAAACCTTCTCTGATGCATCATCAAGAAAATGGGCAATGATTAAGCTTGAGCATGGAGATCTTCCGGTCAACAAAGATATAAGGAAGAGGACACTTTATCTGAGCCTAAATTTGAGACTTTCACACCTTTCTTGACATAATTTCTTTTATTTTGACACAGAATGTGTCCTGTATAGTGTTTGCTATTATATTGGTCAATATATAACAATAGTAATAGTACTTGTCAATATATAGCAATAGTAATAGCACTTAGATTTATATACTGCTCAATAGTGCTTTACAGTACTCTCTCAACAGTTTACAACATCAGTATATTGCCCCAACAATCTGGGTCCCCATTTTACCAAGCCCAGAAAGATGGAAGGCTGAGTCAACCTCGAACCCATCAGGATCAACTCCTGGCTATAGGTAGAGTTAGCTTACAATACTGCATTCTAACCACTGTGCCAATTACTATGATCAATATTTTGATCATAATATCTGAAAACATCACACAAGATATATACTGTGGGGAAAAAAGATGCTTGTTTAGGAAACTTAGGACATTGCATTGTATTTTCTTTATATAAAATGCTGTTTCAGGAATATGTTTTCCTAGGTTGCTTCCTGCAGTCTCTTCTAAAGGATAGAGCGTAGGAGCCAACAAAGTGTGGCAGATGACACCACAATTAAATGGGAACACTAAAGCCACCTGGACTTTAGAAGCCAAGGCTACTGATGGGTTTACAGGTTCCAGGATGCATGGTAGCAAAAAAGTGTGATCAGCAGATTGCAAAGAAGGAACAACACAAGATGATTCTAAGATAGCCTTCCCAAAATTGGTGCCATCCAGATGCATTGAACATCAACACCTGGAATCCCTCAGCCATGCAGCCAACAGCCATGCTGGTAGGGAGTTAGTCCAACATCTCTAGAAGGCATCAGGTTGAGGAAAGCTATATACCAACCTTTTGGGCACCAGGGACTAGCTCTGTGGAGAGAGGTTTTTGGGGGGACCAGAGGGAGCATGGGTTTGCATGCTGTCTGCATCCCAAGGATGGGGCTTCGCTTGTTTGCATGGCCCAGTTTCTGGCATGCTGCAGACCGATGCCAGTCCACAGACCGGGGGTTGGGGAATCCCTGGTCTAAAGGATATGTGTTAGCACAACATTTCTGTGTAGTTACTTGAACAACTGAACATCAGGTCCAGATAAATGATTTTTCCTCATTAATTAACCGTCCTTTTACCAGAACCCCATCCCACCCCATATCATCAAGGGCTAATTCAATGACAGGGTGCTAACAGGCCTGCAGAGATTGCAGCATTATTCCCAGGTTGAATCACTAAAACAAGACACCCCCCCACGTGGAATAAATACTTCAAAGTGAGCAAATTAAGCAAATTAGTGCATTCTTCAGAACTACTGTACACAAGGGTGTCAAAGAGAGTTGTACTCTCACACATTAAAAAAAACATTTTGCAAGCTTATGTGGTGGCTGTGAACTGCAGCAAAACAGAGCAGTTACTTTATTTTACTGTGCCATATTTTTTCCAACAATTTCCCCAAATTTTTAAATGGTGCTTGATTAGGAAAATAAGTACCATTTGACTGACAGCATTTAAAAAAGGATGGTTTATAATTGTACTTAAAAATAAATGTACTCTGCGAAGGTAGGCCATTTGAATTAAGTATTTCAACAAATGATTGCAGTATATACAAATAAGCCCAGCCCCTTTATCTGGATTTATGACATTGTATTTGACTTTAAATAAAGAACATCTTGATGCCAAAGACTGAATCTTCTCTTTTTTAGTGATGCCCCTACAGCTAGGGAGGAGGTTAATTATTATTGGAATTCTTATTTGCAAATTGAAATGATGCAGTCCAAATAAATTTCTATTAGCTCACCTGTATATACAGACTATAAGTAACATATTAAGTTATTCTAACCTCTGCATTTCTTTACATTAATAAAAAGAGATAAAGCTTCCCTTTAGAAAGAAACCAGGCCAGAGCAAAGAAATAGAAAGGTGAAGATAATATCTCAACTAAATTTGATAGATGTAAATAAATTTTTTAGTAAATTAGTAGTTAGTATGTTTACTCTTCATATAACTCAATAGTGTCAATGGGAAGGGAAGGTCAATACATGCAAGACAATGTTGTGGATCCATGCAGCATCATGACTGAAGGTCCATTCTTTGACACATGTCTGAGATATTGATGCCCATATCAAAGGAGCAGGACTTCAAATATGATGTCACAACTGCCATCTTGCCTGTTTTGACACACAGAAACACACACCACAGAGGTCACAAATCACCTAAGCATGCTTCTGTTTATGTATAACCTTTTCATGAGATCCTGCTGTCTGAGCGAATGGTTGTGCATGCTGCTTGATGTGGAGCCAGACCTTCTCTATGGTGACACCTGTGTTATGGAATGACCACCCTTCTGCTTTACTCCAACACAAATGTGATGTTTTGTTACGTTGACTGATTACGTGCTGTGGGTTGGTGTCAGTTCTTAGCAACTACATAGGGAGATTTTCTCCAGGATGATTTGCCTCCAACTTGGTTCTTCAGGTCTTCCAAAATACATCCCTCCCTGCTGTAATTGAGCCTATAAACCTTCCTACTGTTATTTTCTTCATCTCTTTTCTTCCATCTTTCCCAATATTGTACACTTCTCCAGAGAGTTACGTTTTCACATAATGTGTCCAAAGTATGGCAATTTGAACCTGGTCTTTTGGACTTCAAGTGAGAACACTGGGTTGATTTGTTTTGATGATCTATTTGTTTCTTTGCCTCGCTATCAGCTGTTTGTCAAAAATCTTCTTCAACATCAAAGCACAAGGTGCTCTTTCTATCCTGTTTCTTCAAAGTCCAATTATAGGCATCTCTTTAAAAAAATCCAGTTTTTATGTTGTTGGGCTTTTTTTTTTTTTGCAATTGCAGCTTTCTCTAACCATTCTACTTCAATGGACTTTTTTTTTTACTTATTTACACTGTTTTTATTTTGCTTTATCCCTAAATTCAGTACGCCATTTTGGGATGATTTTTTTTTTTATAACAAGAAATGCAGAATCGCAAATTAATTTTATTTATTTATTTAAGAAAATTTATACAGTGCCCAACTCACTCTCAATGACTCTAGGTGGCTTACAAGAATAAAACACCAATACAAAAAGCAATAACACCCCAACCCCCAAAAAGTGTTTACCATTTTTTTTATAACCAAACTCTGTGTTGGGGTCAGTTTTTCCCTTGGATCTGCAGCCAGTAAAAAGGAATAGAAAATAGATGTGTTGGAGTGCAGCATCCATTTTTTTTTAACCATTAACCATTCTTGCTTGGCTTAATAAATGTTGGGACCCAACAAATTTGAAAAGAGGCAAAATGGGAGAGGCTAATTTATAATATTATCATGTTAAATCCAAAGAGTTTTTTTTTAAAATCTGGCATAGTCTGGCATTGTTTCCATAAGAATGTTCCCACAGAACAGCAGGAAGGAGCCCTTTTTTCAAGGACAACATTGCCTTAGTGCAGTGGTTCTCAACCTTTTTAATGCCGTGACCCCCAACCGGTCGTAAGTCAAGGACTAAACCGGTCGTAAGTCGAGGACTAAACCGGTCGTAAGTCGAGGACTACCCAACCGGTCGTAAGTTGAGGACTTTCCCTGCCTGGGAGCGCCGCGCATGCGTGGTTCCGCCCCCTGCGCTGGCCGAGGCGTAGCTGGCAAGCGGCAGAGACGGAGCAGGCCGACTACCAGCTGGCCCAGCCCAAGGGAGGTAAGGCACCCGCCGGAAAAGGGGAAAAAATGGCAGACAGCCTTGCTTGGCGACCCCCGTGAAATGGTCGATCGACCCCAAATGGGGTCGCGACCTATAGGTTGAGAACCGCTACCTTAGTGGCAGGGTGGGCCAGACCCTGCATAAAAAAAAGTGGGGGAGCAGCCTTTTTTTCCTCTGCCATCCAACTTTTCATCTCCTAGTTCAGTGGAAGAGGAAGCTGTTGCCAGAGGAGAGCTTTTTTAATTGCATCAAGTACAGATACTCCAGAGGTTTTGTTTTAATCCTTAGTGCAGTTGTTTTCTTTTGGTGTGTTGGTGCTCTGTTTACATATCCGCTGATGCAATTCACTTAAAAACACAAAGAGGTGCTCTCTTGAGGGGGGGAAAATGCATGTCTCAGCTTATCCAAAATTCCCCCACTATTTAATCACTTACCCTAAGGATGAGAAATATATGATTATTGGCTTTCAGATTGCATACTATCTCTAGAAGACAATCCCTCTAGTTCTTAAAATTCAAAAAAGGGATATGACTTGGGTCCTTTGTAAGAGGCCTCCTTTGCCAATCAACATCTTGTGAAAGGGGAAAATAGAAACTGCTCTGTTTTTTTATCTCCAAAACACAGCATCAAGCTATCAATGAGAAACAGGAGTTGTATTCTTAACTCCTACGAATTGAGCTATATTTGTATGAATATATAAGCCTTTCTCTAGCTCAGTGTTTCTCAACCTTGACAATTTTAAGGCATGTGGACTTCAACTCCCAGAATTCCACAGTCAGCAATGCTGGCTGTGGAATTCTGGGAGTTGAAGTCCACATGCTTTAAAATTGTCAAGGTTGAGAAACACTGCTCTAGCTGATGTGCTCAGGCTCATTAAATGCTGACTCTGGCATGCTGACTAGGAATGCTGCAAATTGGAGAAATAGGCTGGAGAAGTCCTGCCAAGAAGCCCTGGGAATAAATCCCATTCCATTTTGAACATTCTGCAATAGTTTAAAAATGGTTTCCTTAGAGCTGATGAAAGTTAATAATGTTGCAATGTTATAATTTACCTGAGCTGCCTATAATTAAAAATTATTGAAATGATAGTAAACCCTTTAGTGAAGATGTTGATTCAATGTGTGGCAGCAGTGAAAGAGGCAAATTCTATGCTAGTGATCATTAGGAAAGGGATGGAAAATAAAAGTGTCCATGACATATCTGCGGTGCATCTGCATGGGGAGTATGGGATACAGTTCTGGTTGCCAATTTTTTAAAAAAAGGATACAATAGCGCTGGGGAAAATGCTGAAAAAAAGGTTGTGGCTGGAAGATAGGGCTTTTTCCCTCTTTCTCAAAACTACAGCCAGTTGGGAGAAGATTTAGAACAGACTAAAGAACGAACTTCAGCAAGGTGTGGGTGGCTTTAAAAGAGGATTGGATCAATTCATGGATGGCAGGTCTATCAAGTGATATCTCTTGAAGGAATCCTTGGTGCTCTCTGAGCTTGGTTGTTTTCTTGTAGCCATTTCATTACCACAATTAGGTGCTTTTGTTACCTAGTTTGGGTAATGAAATGGCTGCAAGAAAACAACCAAGCTCAGAGAGCACCAAGGATTCCTCAAAAGCAGGGGTAGTCCACCTTGGCTCTTTTATGACTCGTGGACTTCCAACTCCCAGAATTCCTGAGCCAGCTGTGCTGGCTCAGGAATTCTGGGAGTTGAAGTCCATGAGTCATAAAAGAGCCAAGGTGGACTACCCCTGTTCAAAAGGATATGTCCCCATCTCCTCCCTGAGAGAAGCATTTGGTTTGGTAGAAAAAATATACTGACTAATTTGGGCCTCAGCCCGATCTCTCAGGGCTATTTTTCTGTTCATTCCATAAATTATCATATCAACCCAAAATATAAGACCTTTGGAAAATCCAAACTCAATCAAAATCTGCCTGCTCATCCTTATACAAAATCCTTCTTTTTTAAAAAAGGGGAAAAAAATCTATAAAAGGCTTTTTCAGGAACCCCCAAAAATAGAGGTCCTGGGTCTTTCTTTATTTTGAATTAAAGCAAGAACATAAACAGTCTAATATTGACAGAAGTTTGATGGTGCAGTCTAAATCAAGCCTGAGTTGTATGAACAATAGTTGAAAATACAAATGTAATCTATGGGTTCGAGTGGCTTAACAGGCACTTAGAAGCCACATTTATTAAGGAAATAGTATTGGGTCACAAAGGAGAATCCTTGCCTGATTAAGGAATAACTAAAATAAATAATATAAAAGCCAAGAAAAAAAGGAACTAATCTGACTTTGCTTGTCAGAAGGTTGCAAAAGTTGATCACATGACCTTGGGACACAGCAATGGTCATAAATATGAACCAGTGGTCAAGCATCTGAATTATGATCACATGATCATGGGGATGCTGCAAAGGTCGTAACAGTGAAAGATGGTCATACGTCACTTTTTTTAGTGCTGCTGTAACTTTGAACGGTCACTAAATGAACTGTTGTAAGTCAAGAACTATCTGTATAGTATCTTTTTTGCCAGTTTATCGTAGAATATAAGCTTTTACTGGAGGAAACATCAAAGCAATATTACCTTACTAACAGAGGTAAGTCATAATAAGAGAATTATACAATTAAGAAGAATGGGTGGGGGAAGGAAAACAAACCTACTCAATTATATAATCTCCCATCTTTCTGCATCCAATTAGCATCATAATAACTCCTGGTAGGTAATTAAATTGAGTGGCATAATTTACTCAAAGTCACCCAGTGAGTTTCCTAACTGAATGGCAGTTTGAACCTTCATGTCCCTAATCCTAGGTTAATATTGTGGCCATTGCATGATGGATCATCCAATGACAATAACTACCTGTAAATCCAGGAACGGTCAGAAGAAAACAAAACATTCCGTTCTCTCTCTCTCCCTCCCTCCCTCCCTCCCTCTCTCTCTCTCCCCCTCCCTCTCTCTCTCTCTCTCTCTCTCCCTCCCTCCCTCTCTCTCTCTTGTCACACACACACACAACCCAGAGTTACAGATTTATACAATTTATACCTTACTTTTTTTTCCAGAAGTGATGGCTCTCACTGTATTCTACTTCATGGCCATTAAAGTTGAACAACATAATATACTGTATACTGATGAGAGGTCAAAAGCAGAGCCATGCTGACACAACAGAAGCTGCACATTTCATGAAGTTGCATGCAAATATGAAAGGAAGTTTGCAGCACAATAGCACAATGCTACTTTCAGCATTTTCATAAAGGTTTTGGATCTTTGCAGTTGCCTCAAAGCACTTTTAAAAAGAGAGCTGATCAAGAAAAAAAAATCTAAACTGCCAGTTAGAATATGAATGAGGATCTAATTATAGAAGCTACCCTGCCTGCAACCTGACAATGTACAGCTCAGATATAGGTTTCCTGATTTATACAACTACTAGCTGTACCCGGCCACGCGTTGCTGTGGCTCAGACAGGTTAAATGTTTTTACCTGTCACAGGTGTGACATCTATATAATAGTAGGTATATAAAAACACGCACTTATTCGAATGCAACGTTGTGTCAGAATTTCAAAGCAATCGGTGAAGAACTTTCGGAGATTTAAGATTTTGAAAAATGAACATTTACATTTTTATTTATATAAGAATATGTGACCCTGTTCGGTGGTCAATGATGATTTCCAATTCCACCTGATGAATCCAGTTTAGAAAAACAGGTTCTAGCATGTATCACAGCTTCCCAACCTGATAACCTCCGGGGATGTTTGAGATTTCAACTCCTACAATCCTCACCCAGCCAATCTGTTCAACCTATCTGAAAAACACTTGGCTCAAGTAGACAATGAACTCTTGCCCACTTATTCCTGCTGCAATACTTCGTTTCCCTCTGCCTAAACCCCCAGCAAAAACATTGCTCTCGATCTTCCCTCCCTATGGTTTTAATCAGTGTCTCTACCTCCCCCACCTTTCCCCTCTTACAACTGCAGACAAAAACAGCTGCCAAAGAGAACAACAAAAGAAAGTCAGCCAAAGTGGTGATTTCCTTATTTTCTTTGGCAACGGCAGCTCAGGCAGCAGAATAGATGGGAGCAACTGCAACAACTCTTAGCTTCTCTGGAATGTAGAGCAAACACAACGAAAATTGTAAAGGGGCTGCCCAGATGCAACAACCTTATAAGCTTCCTTTACTGCAGCCATAAAAGAGATTGTCTTCAAAAAGGGCCTTTTGTTTACTTTTTTTTACACTAGAGCATTTGACAAAATATCCAGTCCTATTCTGTTTAGCAAAGCAGCTAAATAAGGGCTAGAGATGGTACAGCACAGTAGCTAAGTGGATAAACAGCTCATTCAAAAATTATATTCCACAAGTACTCATCAGTAGTTCCTCATTAAAACTGGAAGGAGATGCTAAGTGGGATATCACAAAATCAGTATTCTTCAATGTTTTTATTGTAGCTTGAAAGAAGAGATAGAGAGAACGTTTATCAGAAAATCACAGAATTGAGGGTGGTAGCTGTTACCTCATACAAACAGAAATGAAATTGAAATGAGTTCTGCTATGTTAAAGAAATAAGTTGAAGATGACAACAGGGATACACAAAATATTCTGCTTGGGGAATAGCTATAAAAGGGTAGAAGATGCTTGACTTGTCAATAGGAGTTGGGTACAAATTGGGTATGAGTCAGCAATATGATAAACTAACAGAAGAAGCAAATACAACTTTAACTGGTACCAACAGAAGTACAGACTCCCAACGCATGGAAGAAATTGCTCCATTTTGTTCTGTACTGTTCAAATTTGGAATTGGAAGAGATTCAGGAAAGGGCATGTAAGATAATTAAGGGAATGTAAAAGTTTGTTACATGAAGAAAGATGGAAGACGTTGAGTACATTTACCATTGGTTTAACAGGATGTACCTAAGCTGTGGCAATCTTGGGCTTGTATTTTGTCCATTCCAGTCCCTTAGTCTCTCCCCAAACAACCAAGAAGAAAAATGTCAGAGCTTTTGCTTACTGTATGTACCTGGAGTGACATAGATACTAACTATGGTCACCATTAACTATAGCTGAAATAAAACAACTTCAGATTGGTTGTTTGAAAATTGTTTAAATTAAGCACAACTAATGAGAACTCTGATTTTGGGTACAGACAAGAAAACAATTTGTTTGTTCTTACTGATCACCATTTTTCAATCATGGCATGTGGTACAAATGTGGCAACTGAGTCTTACAACTGCCAGTCCAATATCTGGCACCTGTAAAGCCTCACATTTTACTAGTAAATAATAAGGATGCCCTCTTTGTCATACTAAAAGCAAGCCAGAGGAACAGTACATCCCTTCCCCCACAAAAAAACCCCTTCATACATCCATTCATGAATTTAAATCTCCAAGAGGTGGAATACATACCTAGAAACATGCAGACATGCCCACTCAAGGTTCTCAGCTCATACATCACTTTAAAAACCCACTTAATTAAAAATAAGCTCTTGCAGTTCAAGTGGTATTCAGAGGAGACAAAGATATTTAATGAAATATTGGTATGTTCACTCCTCTCTTCACAAAGAGGAGAGGGCAAACACCAGGATGCCTGGCTTTATTTGAACCAATTCAGAAAAAAAACCGAGATAGTTTTAGAGAAAAACCATCAGCTTAGTCTGGCCAAGAATGCCTTGAATAAACAAAATTCTTGAAGCTCAACTCTGTGATTAGATGGCAAACTGGAATTGTGTCTTTATTGGACAAACTACAAGTAGTCTTCGGATGGGATTAGAGACAATTGGCTGTCACCATCAGTTGTATTTGTGCTTGGCAAACAAGATAGGAACAACTTGCTAAGACAAGCAACATTCCACTTACATGATCTGCATACACCTAGCAACAGATTACTATCAGCTACTCAATGGGGTAAAAGGGAAAAAGGAGGGGGGTATATAAGGAATAAAATGGCTTTCAACCATATGGTAAAACAGCTTTTCCCAACTTAGTGCTGTTGAGATATATTAGGATACACAGCCTACAAAATTTCCAGGCAAAGATGAGGCTGGCTGAGAATTTTGGAATTTGTAATTTCAACATATCTCAATGGCATCAAGTTGGAAAAAAACTGCTGTAAGAGTATGAATGCATGCATCAAGCCAGAATTGTGAAAAGAAGAAAAAAACTGCAACAATTTACTCACCTCCTCTAAGATTATGATAATACGAAAATTTCAGGGCTTTTTTTTTTATTTCAATCATGGATCTTTGAATCATAGAATTGGAACAGACCTCAAAGATCAGGCTAATTTCCTGTTCTGGGCATTAGGAGGAAAGCTGTATTAGTTCATCATGGCCCAAAATCAGAAGGAAACTGGTGCTTTAGACTCCTGCTCAGTGCTGGATCCACTAAACTCTTTATGAAGCAATTTGTTTCATTAGTTGGCAGTCTTTTTTTTCTTGTCTTCAATTTAATTGTGTCTGATTCTCTGAGATTGCTTGAACAAGTTCCTGCAGGGTTTTTTTGGCAAGATTTTTTAGAAGTGGTTTGGCTTTGTCTCCTTCCTAGAGCTGAGATAAAGTGACTGGCCCAAGGTTATCCAGCTGGCTTTATCATGTTTCTAGCCAGATGCCTTACCCACTACACCAGGGGTCTCCAAACTTGGCCGCTTTAAGACTTGTGGACTTCAACTCCCAGAATTCCTCAGCCAGCACGGCTGGCTGAGGAATTCTGGGAATTGACATCCGCAAGTCTTAAAGCTGCCAAGTTTGAAGATCCCTGCACTACACCAAAATTCCTCCTATTATTTAACCTGAATTTATTTCCCTCTGGTTTCTCTCCTGCTTTCTCTGGGGTCACAGAACAAGCCCATTCCCACTTCTAAATGACAACTTTAGGTCTGAGGTCTGCTATGATATTCCATCTCAGTATTCTCTTCTGCAGTTCTTCTACACAGTCCTTTCAACTGTTTCCACTCTTCTTGACACTTTGGTAGCTTTCCTCTAAACTCACTTCCGTTTGTCAATGTCCTTTTTGGACCTTGGTGCCCAAAATTATGTTGCCTAGACTATGGAAATGTCAAGGAATAGAATTCCAATTCAGAAGTGATCAAGGGAGTGTAGAGTGGGGCAATTATTTCTGTGAGCTGTACTGAGCACTCCAGTTAATAAATCCAAAAATAACATTTTTAGCAGTCAAATCACCATATTCACTCATATTGAACTTCTGATTACTAGAATACTCAGTTCCTTTGCACATAACCTATGACAATACGAGGTCTTCCTTATCTTATATTTGTGCTTTTCATTTTTTTATTCCTTATATCCAGGACTTTATACAAAGTATAAATTAAACACAATAACAGAATAACAGAGTTAGAAGGGATCTTGGAGGTCTTCTAGTCCAACCCCTGCACAAGCAGGAGACCCATATCATTCCAGACAAGTGGCTCTCCAGTCTCATCTTAAAAGCCTCCACTGATGGAGCACTCACAACTTCTGGGGGCTAGTCGTTCCATTAGTTAATTGTTCACCACTGTCAGGAAATTTCTCCTTGCTTCTCTGTTTAATTTCCATCCATTGTTTCTTGTTTTTCACCCTGTTCATTTTAACTCTCAGCCCTTCAAGGTGGGCAAGGGATTTTAAGTAAGCTGTAGGGATTTTAGGAATGTTCTTTGTTGAAGAGTAAAGTAACAGAGTCTGTCAAAGTTACTCTTTCTACAATTTACACCAAGCAAAATCAACATGGGATTCTGTGGAGTTTCTTTTTCATCCTTTCCTCTTTCTCAGGGGCTGAGTAATCCTTTTTCCTCCTTAACCGTCATTGTTCCCCTCTCTTTTCCCAAGCCAGGCGTACATTCATTCCCACTGGGTCACTTTTCAAGCCTAAATCATTTTGAATTTCCTCTTTCTTTTTGAAAGCATTAGTCACTTTTCCAAGGCCTGTGCAATCTGCAAATTTGATAATCATCTCCATAATCCCTTCATCAAGGTTATCCAATATCATTTTCCAAACTGATATGGAACCATTTATGAATATTTTTCAGTGCATTCAGTAAGTCAGTGATGGCGAACCTTTTAGAGACTGAATGCCCAAACTGCAATCCAAAACTCACTTATGCATTGTCGGGTGCTGGGTGGGTGTGGCCCATTGGGTGGGCGTGGCCCATTGGGTGGGCGTGGCTGCAGTGGTAACAGCAGACTGGGTGGGACTTAAAAGTTCAATCAATCAATTCCAACTTTGCAAAATCTTTTTTTTTCCCGAGAGAAGTTGAAATTGACTAATTGATTGAAGCTTTTTTTTTTGTACATGGTGGCGGAGGCCTAAAGCAAAAAGGTTTTATAAAACCCAGCTGAAGGCCTAGGACTGGGGCGACGACACGCGTGCCCACAGAGAGGGCTCTGAGTGCCACCTCTGGCACCCGTGCCATCGGTTCACCACCACTGCAGTAAGTTATAAATCAGCAGCCAATATTTACCATTTTATTAATGAAGATATCTTGAACATTTTGTTACTGATAACTCTGACTAAAAATATTTCTAGTTTGACTTCTTTGTGACAAACTATGCTGGCCTAGATGTAAAACCCAAAGTAGGATGTTCTGCCTTCGTTCCATCATCTGTTATGAATTCAACAAATCTCCATCCTCTTTGCCTTTTCTTTTGTTTCAGACACACAAAAAAGCTTTTTGTTGTTGTTTTGGTATTTCTTGCAAGTCTCAATTCAGTCTCTGCTAAAGCCTAACATAATCTTTACAATTTCTGTACAGCACTGAACCTTTCTTTGATGATACACTTTTCTTTCCATTTCTTATACAGGTAGTTCTCAAGTTATAACCACAGTGGAGACTTGAATTTCCATAGCAATAGCAGTAGCACTCAGACTTCACAACACATGGCTGTGTGTTAAAGGTTTGCCATTCATTGAATCAGTATTGTGGTTTAGAATGATCATAAAAGCCAAAATAAAATTGAATTTAGCATATTTTGTGTTATAAATTTTTTAAGGATTTTACTGCCATATAATAGTCTTCACTGAGCTGATTTCTTCCAAGTTCAACTCCCATAATTCTCAGTTAATGAGGTCTTTAGGGGAACTGAATCCAGGCCATGGTAAGCCCAATTGAAAACTGTTGAATATAGCAAAAGCAGTAGCATTTAGACTACTGCTTCACAGTGCTTTACAGCCCTCTCTAAGCAGTTTACAGAGTCAACACATTGCCCCCAACAATCTGGATCCTCATTTTACCGACCTCAGAAGGATGGAAGGCTGAATCAACCTTGAGACAGAGAGACTCAAACAGTCAAACTGCTGGCAGTCGGCAGTCAGCAGACGTAACCTGCAGTATTGCATTCTAACCACTGTGCCACCATGGCTCTATTTCATCATATCTTAGTGTGGTCATAAAGCAAGTCATCACATGACCAGACCCAATGTTAAGGCTATTTTTACTGAAATGGCTAAGTGAATCACCACAGTCATTAAGCAAATCTGGCTTCCCAAATTGACTTTGCTTGTCAGAAGCTGGCTGGGAAGCATCACAAATCGTGATCATAGGACCACAAGACTCATCAACCATCATAAATGCGAACCAGTTGCCAAGTGTTGGAATTGTGAACCCATGTCTGTGAGGATGATGCCACAGATATAATGTTGATGGTTCGTAAGTCACTTTTTCCAAAACCGTCGAACTGTTGTTAAGCAACTGCTCAAAGTCAAAGACTACCTGGAAGGGGATCTTTTTCTAAACCAGGCCAAGTCCAAAAATCTGCAAGAAAACAAGCAAACTCAGAGAGCACCAAGGACCCCTCATTTTAGAAACTTTGTATGTACACTGCTCTCTTTAGATGACTTCATTGCAGGCCTTGTGCTTGACATATCTGGTCTAGCCCATACACTGTGTAGATGTTCTTGTACACAATGTCAGCTACTTGGTTGTGCCAGTCAGTGAACACAGCTACTGCCTGCATCTTACACCCTGCCATTATATGTTGGACTGTTGGGCATGCATGCACAGGCACACACACACACACACACACACACACACACACACTAAAGAAGGAAAGGTAAGTTGATAGAGGAAGAAGCAGAAAGAAAAATGCAGTGTTTGCTGACCTTTTTAGCTTAAAGACACATCTGGAAATTTTAGAACTAGCCTATTGGCATTATGCCTACCAGGGCGAATGGGACCCACAAAATCCCATTTACAAAATGTCTGTCATAATGAGGAACAGATAGAGACTACAGGCTAATTAATTAGGGAATCTGCAGGGAATGAAATTAGTTGAGGGAATCTGGGTCAGATAGAGAAAAGTGCTGGGAAGCACTTGAGGGGCTCATAAAAAAATAAGAGCCGTTTCCTGCCTTTGAACACAGCTCTACTTAACAACTATACAACATCTTTGAAAAACGCCTGAAAGTTGCAACTGGTGCAAAATCCAGCATCTTGGCTGTTAATGATGCCTGTACTGAAAACGTGCACTGCTTGCCAGTTGCTTAAAGGGTCTCTGACAACTCGACACCACTAGCTCGATGTGGCCAGCAGGGGGCGGCCTTCTCACCACCCCACTTGCTTCCCCATCCCATTGCTTCCCAAAGCTCCCTTAATTTTCAGAGCAATACACCTTTAAACTTTAAGCAATGGGGCTTTAAAAAAACTTGCAGGGCAGCGGGGGATTCCCATTTTGCCACCCCACTTCCACTCAGAGCAGCCCCACTCATAGCCGCCCCCCTCTGATAGCCCGATCACTTGCCTGGCTCTCCATCCAGCGCCCGCAGCGAGTTATCCCCGCAGCGAATTTATGGTGTTGAGATGTCCTGCAAAGAGATGGCGGCAGCGAGTTGGCAGCAAGGGATTCAGCGGTGGCAAGAAGGTTGCCCCGCCGTGGCGAGCCAGTGGCATCAAGTCCTCCCATTCCGCAGTTTATGAGGTTGGTTTTAGTATGTGTTTATTTGCTATAAACATTTCTAAAGTCATCTTCTTCACAAATCTGGGCGATATATGAATTTAAAACCAAAGAAATGGAACACCACCAGATAACAGCAACAAAGGAAGAAGATGGATATCCTGGTGGAAAATAAATAAATCTCCACATAAAGAGTCCACTTTAAAATCCTAAATGGCCCAGTACGTGAATGTGGGCCTCTCCTGGTCTGAACCTCTTACAATCTGCAGGGAAGCCTTTTTGATCAAGCTGTACCTAGCTTAGATTGCTAGGAAGGCCTTTCCCGTACAGCTTCTTGACAATGGAATGCACTCCCTCCTGTTCTCAGCATTTAGAAAATCTACAGGTGTCTCTATTTTAAACAGGCTTTTATTTACCAATTTTAGCATGTAATGTTCTTAGCTTTTGCATTTTTAAAAAATCTGTTAGTATATTGAATGGCCATCTGAATAGAAAACTGGAATAAAATAGCTGTTGAAGATTTAACCCTCCAGGAATTTGCTTAATGCCTTTAAAACCCATGCTAAGCTCACAGCATGACTACACCTCCCGGCAATTTGTTCCTAGGATAAAATATATTTCACGACAAGTAAAATATGTTCTTTTATTTCACAAAGTTGCCATAATCCCCCGACTTTCATTTTCCAAAAATTGCGAAACCGGGACATTTCTGGAAAGTAACATTATTTTAGGAGTCAGAGAGAAAATTTGAAGCTCAGGTTTTATGTCTTCCTAACCTCTCAACTTGTAAACTTGGGCAAAGCTTTCATCTCTATTTAATTAAGCAATGCATTTTTCATAGAATCCAGCTAATGCCTGATCGGCAGACAAAACAGTACAGTGCTTTTGAGAATGAAGGATCTATTTATATGCCTTGGTTAATCAAAGGAGCTTCCTCTTACAGGTGCTTGGTGGTCAGAGAAGGAGATATTGCAGCAAAACAGTTGAAGAAGTGGATCTTATACTTGGGATCACCAGCTATCTTAAAAGGTCTCTACATTCATCCATGAGCCACCTCCACCCTGGAGTAATTTGGAGTGGTCAAAGTATCCCATCCTTGTATCAGATGCCCAGCTCCTTGCTTTTTAACAAGCTCTGTCTAGACATGAGTGTTTCCCCTTTTAATTCTATGCTGTCATCAACAGCTGAGGTCAGCTGGAGACAACAAAGTCCTTCCAAAAGTGTTCATTAACAGCTTTCAACATGGGAAGCTGTTTTTCAGTAATTATCTCAAGTACCCACCAACCCATTTTGACTCTCTGCACATAGCATAGTAGCTTGACATTTGGAGAAGAACCAATTACAGGAGACTTAAATCATCTGCCAGTGAGAGTAACTGTCAGTTCTACGTTCATCCCCCGAGTGCTCCACCATCTGGGCAAGAAGAGTCCCCTGACACTTCAGAGCAAAAATCATGCTCAACTCACATATGGTTTCTGCCCATAGAACCCATTATTTGCCAGTTTATGCCCCAGGGTGCTTCCAATCTGTCCAGATGCAGCAGGAGAGCAAAAGAGAAATTGATCAAACCAAAGAGAATACATGGGGAGAATCAACGTTTATACCCACTGTGTAGAAGTGAGTAAGAATTAGTCAGATGGACCCACCCCTCCTATAAACTTTGTTTTTCCAGTTAATCATAGGAAACTACCCTATACAGCCTATCCCTATATTGTTTACTTATAGGATCACCCAGTTGTGCCTGGAGGCATCATTGTCCTTACAGACACACCTCTCTTTTTGTATACCTTAATTTCTTTCATACTTGAGCTATGTGCATTTGTGTCAAGGTCAGAAACAGAGTCAGGGATACAAAATGTTTTCTTTCTATTTTTGCATTCATTTGCCTCTCAAGCTGTAAAGAAACAGATCCAATAAATGGAGATCAGCCTTCTGACAACATGGATCCAACCATGTAATATTTCACTCTCTACAGTCCACTTGACTATATATGTCTACTGTGCTGGTCTACGACTATAATAAACATTTGATTGATACATATAGTTCCTGGGAGGACTTTGCTACAGGCACGCTCATGTTCTCCTCCCTACCCTGATCCTCATTGGCCAGGATCACTGTGCTGCTATGATGGATTCTGATATTTTAACCTGGAGGTATGTGTCAAAGTGTGTTACTGAGTCTCTGTTGGGAAAATGAGGATTTCTTTAAGGTTTTTTTTGCACAGGACAATCCATCCAAGTATGGGTCTCCAGCCAATCTGAATATTAGTCAGCAGTAGATATGGGGAAATGAGATTTCCCAATGGCCAGGACAGCAATCAATAACACGAATCCAATATATACCTTTGACATTTAACAGCTGTCGCGGGGTCCTTTCTTTATAGCAGCATCCCCATATTTTCAAATCACTTTCTGAATCACTGCTTTATTAATACATTATTAAAGATGGCTTTTTCATTCAGCCAGAGCTTGACCTGCGTGCATTTACAAACAGAGACCAATTTCTGAATTAAAAGATTTTATATCTTTCCTGCAAGCTCATATGTAGAGTAATTACATGTTTAGAAAACTATCAAAACAACTATACAAAAGCTAGAATCCCAATAGAAAAAGTTGGGATGAAAATTATTACATTTATTAAGCATATTTACTTCTAATCTTTTCTTCTAGAGATTAAGGCAACTCACGTAAAAAAAAAAGAATGTTAAGCATCACAAAGAATAATGTGAAAAAAAAGAGCAAGCAAAAATCATAGAACTGGAAGGGGACATTTAGGTCAGTGGGTTTCATTTCTTAACTCTGGAATCCAGATTAAAGCATTTCTGACAGATGGCTGTCCAGGTTGTCTTAAAGCATCCTGCAAAGGCAGAGGCGCTGGCTTTCTAGATAATTGGTTCCACTGTCAAACTGCTCATTTAATTAGGATGTTTTCCTAATCTTTCAACTGGAAACTGTTTTCCTATAATCTAAATCTGCTATTTGTGCATTGCACAAGATTTGTATATAAAGAACACAGGTTTTCACTTCTAGGTAATATCCTTTGAAATACTTGAAAAAAGCTATCGCATCGTTATTCTCTTCTCGGGATTCAATTTACCCAGCTCCCTTTCAATTTCTCATCATAAGCATTAGCATTTAGTCTAATCATCTTCTTTGTTGTTCTCCTTTATATCTCTTGTCTTAGTCTGGTGTCCAGAAATTTATTTTTTGATTTACAGGTATTTCTACATTGCCCAATTCAAATAATTTCTGGTGGTTTAGAGCAATACTCCTCCCCAACAAGAAAAGAGTTATCCTAAAAAGGCTGCTGGACAAGAATCTGCAGATGCAATAAGCATGGACATGTGAGCACAGTCTAGACTCCGCACAGGCTTGTTCGTGAGAGTGATCTTATTAACTTTTTGTCTTTCACCACAATCACTCTAGCCCTCTCTTCACTCACTTCGCTTCCCAGATCTCCTCAGCAAATCCAGGTGTATCCTGGAATTTATGATTGACGAGAGGCTGCTGGAGAGCCATTACATACATCCAACACCCTGGCCGTCTCCATATTCCAAAGGGCAGCCAGACTCATGGCAGAATAAAGTGGAGTAATTCTTTCCCATAATTCAAAACCTAAATAACTTATGCAGCCCAAGGTTGTTCTTCCATGATAAGTCATGTTCAGTTTATGTTGTAAGGCCCCCATTGAGTAAAATTAATGAAGAATATTAAAAAAAAACAGTCATAGCTAAAAGAATGCATATCGTTAGCCAATCCCTTCATTGTGTAAATCTCCCATTCCTATGAGAGTAACAATGCATATAAAATATGACCTCTCCCATTTGCTTGGAAATTTAGCTTTCAGACAAAGGGGGTGGGAGGGGGATGCTGAAAGTGCATAAATATTAGCATGCTCTGTTGAAAAATAGGTTTTAAAGACATTCTGAACATTTCCCCAAAGGGAGGGCAGAGACAAAATAGGTAATAGATAATTGGACCTGCCTCTGGTGAAAAAGGGCCACTGGAGACAGAATCCGCACTTGCATGCCTGTGCAAATGTAACTTGCCTTGATTGGTAGTACAAAAGGATAGTTCAAGCAGCACATTAAGGGGATGAAAGATCTGTGCCAAGACAGTTTGTTTATGAGTCCTGAAAGACAAGCCAGTCGCTTGCCAGTACCCTGGCTTTATTTGCGCTGTTTGGCAATGTGCAGATTCATTTCCCTGACACTGGGTGCCTCCAATTCAATTATTAAAGCCTCTTTTTGTATCCCCCAATGGCTATTTTAGTACAAAATAAAGGATTTGTCAGTAGAACGTGCCCTGAACTAATATAAGGGAAGAAAACCCCTTCCATAGCTACACTCGGAGGCTCTCACTCAGCCAAGAATTCCTGCTGTAGGCAATCAAAGCTGCTCCTGTAGCTGAACGAATGGAGAATGAAGCTCTTTGGGCCCTAGTTTATTCCTAGAGTTGAAAAGAAGAGGCTGATACAGTCTTTGTATCTTCTTCCTCTTGGCCTCCAATCTGCCTCCATCTTCTCAGAACAGAGATACGTTGATCTCCAGCTGAGAAGAAGCTCTACGAGCTAAATTCATTAACACTAAGATTTATCACACTTGGGTTTTTTTGTTACTTATTCATTTGTTTGGCTTTTTTTTAATACCACTGATTTGAAACTGAGTCTGAGTGGTTCAGTCACTTTACAGACAGTCTTCATTTATACTAAATCATCACGTGGCTGCTTTAGTTTGGTTTTAGCGCTTTGTGTGAACCAGCTATTATAGTTTGTCAATCATGGCTTCCGGCTTAATGTATTATGTGAACTCCTGCAATTATGAATCTAGACATTCATAATTGTTCGTTCATTTATCCTATGATTTACAAGAACCTATATGTAATAGGATTCCATCTTTATGATTAGATTCTGACAATCTACCTTGGCCTAGATCTTTTTATCAATTCATAAGTTATTTATTGGTGTTACAAGGAGAGGATGCCAATCATTGTTATTTTTTAAGATTATTGATGGAGCCTCTCTGGGGTACTCTTAGATATATTATGCTAAACAGAGAATAGCACCTGATCAACTTTCTCTGGATCCTGAAGCTAGGTGGAATTGGGGTTTAATTAGTTCATGGATGGGAAACTATTAGAGAATCTGAAGGCTACATATTTCAATGGCAAGTAGAAAAAATATCCCCAAACAAGGCATGACAGACCACTTCCACATTCTTGCCAATAAAATAACATGAATATCTCATAAAAGTGAACTCATATTGAAAGAGGCATTAACTTATTTAAAGGCTGCTATCTGCTGTGCAGTATGCTAACTTCCTGTTTAAATGTTTGTTGTTTGTTTTAAAGCATCAATTGGCTGACAGATGCCAAGAGAAGTATCTGCAGGCCACTTCATTGCCATCAACATTACTTTCCCTTTGAACCAGTATATACATGGAAAAATTTGGGGAAGGGAGGGGAAAGACAGGACAGGGCAGAGCAAGGGAGAGGGGAGTGAGGTAGGACAGAGTAGGATATGATGGAGGAACCTATTACTTGCAGACTCTCTTAAATTTATTTTCATCAGATAACCCAGAAATATAGCATTCTATGTCTGATTAAGAGTTGTAGTACTTAAAAGAAACATACTGATTACATGGTAAAATAATTTACAAAACCCTATATTGAGACCACATTTTTAAGGAGCAAAAAAAATAATTCTGTTTTGCCACTATCCAGTTCTTAAAATAAAATTGTAAATATGCATTTAATACTACTAACCAACAGCATTAAGCCGTAAAAAAAAAAGACGAGGCTATTAGACACAACACAAGGCTAAGTAAGCAACATTTCCCTTAATGAAGTATGGATTGTTCCTTTTTTACAGCACTGTGCTAAAAGTCCCTGTTTCTTCCTAATGCTTCCTACCACCCACTGACACTGAGCCCGATGAGGAGAAATCTGCTTTTTAGGGCATGAGCACAGACTTCAACCCCTTTGCTGGTTAGTGTCAAAGGAGAAAAGAAACAAAACAAATCCAAACTAAGATTCTTGAGATTAGAATGGAAAGCTGACAAAAAGAAAAGTAAAACGATGCAAGAATATATTCTGAAGTCCTGTAGAGAAAATAGCTATGCAGCTACCAACAGCCAAGGAGTGGGAATTACTAGCCACATGTGTGCTCATTTAAAAAAATGTAGTGGTTTCTGTATGTACAGTAGCTGTAAGCTCAAGGAAATTCCCCACATCACCTGCCTGGTTCCTTTCCCTACTTGGTTATTGTTGTGTCCTGGGCCTGATGAGGCAGCTCAGCAGACCCAGAAATGTGGCAAATGGTCCCAGGCAACCCAAAAGCTGCCCGGGACCAGACTGGTTGGCACTGGCCTTGCGCACAGGCGCAAGGCGCGAATAAAGGGGATTTATGATAGGCTGTTTGGAAAACTATAAAAGGCCCGCGAGCCTGCTGGGAGAGCGAGTGGTAACGTGGAATGAATAAAGGAGAACTTGGTTACATCGTGAGTATGTGTCGCTTCAATGCCGCGAACCCCAAGACATAAAAAGTTATATTTTTACTTTTTAACACAATTATGTGAAAACGTTGGCATGCTTAAAAGCAAAAGATCCAGGCTCTAATATTATACTTATTTTCAAGAATGGCACTGGATGTTATGTGGCTCCTATAAGTACTCTTGGGAAATAACAGGGCTCTGGAGGTCTTTGTGTTCTCAGAGCTTGGTTGTTTGCTTGCAGGTGTTTCATTACCCAACTAGGTAACATCATCAGTGCTGGTGAGTCTGAGGTTCTCTCCCTGTTTACATACAATACTTGGCCTGCCAGAGCTGGTGGGGGTATGGTTTTTTTCCCTTGGTTGTTCCTCGATTAGGGTATTGTTTTCTGCTTGATTGTTTCTCTGATGTTAATCCCTGCTTATCTTTGAGTGTTGGCTGCTGGAGGATGTGTTCTGATTTTTTTTTTTGTACCCTTAGCTTTTTGTTGTCTCTTTTGAATAGTGTGTTGAGGAACTAGAGATCAAATTGCCAACATACGCTGGATCATGGAGAAAGCTAGGGAGTTCCAGAAAAACATCTACTTCTGCTCCATTGACTATGCTAAAGCCTTTGATTGTGTGGATCACAACAAACTGTGGCAAGTTCTTAAAGAGATGGGAGTACCAGACCATCTTATTTGTATGCAGGTCAAGAAGCAACAGTGAGAACTGGACACGGAACCACTGATTGGTTCAAAATTGGGAAAGGAGTCCGGCAAGGCTGTATTCTGTCACCCTGCCTATTTAACTTATGGTATATGCAAGGCGATCAAACCGGTCAGTCCTAGAGGAGATCAACCCTGACTGCTTTTTAGAAGGCCAGATCCTGAAGTTGAAACTCAAGTACTTTGGCCATCTAATGAGAAGGAAGGACTCACTGGAGAAGAGTCTAATGCTGGGAAAGATTGAGGGCAATAGAAGAAGGGGACGACAGAGAATGAGGTGGCTGGATGGAGTCACTGAAGCAGTAGGAGTGAGCTTAAATGGACTCCAGAAGATGGTAGAGGACAGGAAGGCTTGGAGGAATGTTGTCCATGGGGTCGCGATGGGTCGGACACGACTTCGCAACTAACAACAACAACAAATGGTTTATTTCTTATGTGTATGACTGATTTATTTGGATGCCAAGTTTCCAAATTCCGTAGCTTTTGGGGATGGCTTAGTCTAGAAGGCTCACAATCAAAACTGTGATTCAATCTGTCCATGTGAGATTAATGTGTTCTCACTGAGACTTCTGATTGCTAGTTGGCATTTATGGAGGTGCTCTGCTATATTGTGGCAGTTGCAATCCTTACACTGTATTCTCTTTTCCTGTTTCACATTGCGTTCATTGTCTTCAGTCCTTACACTGTGTTCTCCCTCACCTGTCCAAGAAAAATGAGCTCACCTGTCCAAGAAAAATGAGAAAAGGAAGTTGAGGTATCAGAAGGACCATCCTGTGGGGCTACAGGACATGCCAGAAAACATACCACTAAAAATAGTTTGCCTCTTTTTTTAAAAAAATACATAACAATATGTATGTAGCCGCCAATGCTTATGTAGCTGGTTATCAGTTGTGCATTTCATGGTCCTGATGGCTGAGAGGTAGGCAACACGGATACGCATCCCAGCAAAAGCCAGCAGTCCAATGTACTGATTTCTGCCTTAAAAGCCACTCCCTGTCTTATTTCACATTCCAATACATCTTATTAAATTTAGCTCTCTTCAAAAATTAGCATAAAAATGTCCTGCCTTCTCCAAGATGCCCCTTTGAAGAATTAAACCCAAAATTTCAATTCCAATGATAGGTGTTTCAAAACCAACAGCAGGTCTAATAAAGGTAAGCCTTAAGGTTGCATTGGATGCCTATATTAAAATCTGCCAAGATCAAAGACAATCCTGCAGGTACCACAACCCGATATTTGAATTAATATATCCACCTCCCTCATTTGATTCCCTCTCTAAATTCCAGATCCAGTAAACTTTAACAGTGTCTCATACACCGCAGCAAGGGGAAAGGCACTCAGTGCTAGTGTAATGTGAGACTTAGACAGCGAGCATTCACTGATCTGATCATTATTTTTAAATTAAAAAGTAGACACAGGGCAGATAGTACCATTAACACTTCTGTGTACAATTACTGAATGCAAAGATAATGCTGCAAAAACATTCCAACAGAGCATCTCTCTTCATCGGGATTTCTATCAGATGGTTTAACCCTGTTTGAGTAGGCTCCTAACCGAAATAATACTCAGAAAAGCCTGACAGATTTTTTTTTTATCTCTCTCTTTTCCTTAAAAGGGAAGAGGTTAATCCTTATTACAGCATCCACTTTAAGTCACTGGAAGCAGCACAGAAAAGAGACAGCATGTGCAAAATGTCAGCTGAGGCGTGTCAGGCACTTGCAGGCAGAGGACACACCCACCTTTGTTACTCCAGCTACAGAGAGATGCATTAAAATGACAACAGTGGAGATGTGCAATGAGTTCTTCCCATGCAATAGCCAAATATTAAGGCACAGGACACATGTCCTAAGCGAAACAAAAAGTCAAGAGCCATTTTCCCCAACCCAGGAAATTATTTTTATTCCCCATTCATTCCCTCTGCATTCCTGCACTCCATCCCCCTCCCATCCCAACCCCTAAGTACAGCCTTCTCTGAGTGAGAGGGGAAACAGGATGAGCATATTCCTCCTCATCCATTAGATCTACACTGTCTATAACCTTTAAGCCACATTCCCGCAGTTGAACACCCTCCCTATGAGATAGCATTGCTTCTTCTAGAATATCCATCTGGAAGGTATGAGTGCCCCCCTGGAGAAGGCAGCATAAATTTGTGCATCCTATTGCTTCTCTTTTTTTGTCCATGTCTGTATGGACACAGGAGGATCAGCACTTAAAACACCAGGATGTAAACCCTGTTTTTCATATACTGTATAGAAAAGGCCACTTGGCCTTGCCACACAGGATAGCAAAACAAGATCTTTCTCCAGATTGCTATTACCAGTAAGAAATGTTTTGGAGTCGAAAGAAAATACAACTTTATTTTACACCAAAGTATTATAGCCTTCTCAGAAAGCAAATCAATGCTTCAGAACATCTCTCTGTGGAGCTGCTGCCAGGACTGAGAATCTGCTGGCATCTGCTAATGGAACACAACTGACAATTAGATCATAACACACCAGCTTGGTTTCTTTATCCTTACCATTTTTGTTTGTTCACTCGCGTGAGAATAATAACATCAGTAAAGTTAAGCTGCCATGCATCTTTGTTTTTTTTTAACAGGGATACAAATTGACTCCAGTGGAAGACGGTCAAGGTAAGCCTACTCAAAAGCTGAAGCCTATGAAGTGTGTTCTCCAGGAATTTTCAAGATAGGAGCTGGACCTATCATTTAGGTTTTGCAAATTGTCCTATTATCATTTTATTGGATGACAGAGTTAAAACAGTCCTCTAAGACGAAGCAAGAATAAAGTATCTGTTCTGGGATCTGCTTTAAAAAAAAGCTGCCATCAGCTGAACTACTAATTTTATATCCTCTTATAGAAGATAGTGTAGATGGTAGAATGAATACAGCATCTTTGTCTAACAACAGATTCTGGTTCTGCTGTACACTTAAACCCTAACAGAATTACATTTTTATTTTTCATGCTTATAACTTATGAAGATCTGACTCCCAACTTTCTCAGATACACAATCTAATTTATCAGTATCACTCAGTAAAGAAATCCACTCACATCACATCGTTCCTGGTTAGCCTCTTTGCAGCATTCAGAAATCTTTCACCTTTTTTGATATTTCTATACTATATGGAAATCTAGGCAATAACATAGATGATTCCTCATAATTTTTCCACAATTTGTCTTTGATCCATTCCAATCTGCCTTAATGTGTTGAGATTACAATTCCCAGAGATTCTATCTGAATAAAAGTTGCTATTCTGGTACAACTGGAAGCTACTAAATTGGGGGAGATGTTTTGACAGGAAATTAATGATCTCAATTCTGGGTGAACATGGTATAAGTAGATGAACATTTTATTTGCTTAAGCAACATTTTTATAATCTGCCATGGGAATTGCGGCCCTTCAAACAATCTTACTGAAGTTATTGGATAAAGGCACTTATAAGTTCATAGGAACATTTTTTTCCTATACTTTCTATATAAAGGTTAACGTGCTTGACTTTTACATAAATACATATTTATTTAAGCTAAGAATGTTTTACCTTTATGTTCCAAAGCCACACATATTTATTTTCAAGCACATCATTCTGGTCTTCCTTGCTGTAAGACTCATGACTTTAAAATGAGGTTGAATTTCACTTTGGCAGTTTGGAGATCAAAAGATTACCAGGCAGAAAAGGGCAGGTGATTGTTCACAGCCCTGGCAGATCATTTCCATTGTTTTCTTCAGCATTATGCCATTGTTGTTGTTGTTTTTTAAAAAAGGAAAAGGAGCAGATAATGGCTGCAAAACATTCAGTTATTCCAACAGATTGAAACTCTTCAGGCAAAAACAACAGTTCTCAAATATAAACAAGAACAAATATGAAAATGCCCACTAGTTATTCTTATGACACTGATAGTTATTGATAGGCTTGTATAGCAATATATTATCTTCTCCCTGACCTTGGATTGTTGCATGGCAAAGACAACCGCTGGGTATCCTAAGCTTCAAGCACTTGGAGAAGTCCCATAAATCTACTCACTAACAGCAGGCAACTAGTGTTCCATTAGTCTGATTCAGAGATAGACAGATGGCTGCTATACACAAATACCCAGAGCTAGGTGGGATGCAGTTGTCTTACATGACAACTGCCCCACATGTGCTCATTTCTTTCAAGTACCACCCACAAACATCTATCAAAATAGAACAGCCCGATAGTTGCTTGCTCTTGCACATGCTGGCTTCCTACACGCTGTGTGCTTTAAAACTCAATCATCTGTTGTATTACCCACATAAGGATAATCCTTCAAAACACCTAACTACAAATGTGCATAGGATACTGTCCTATTCAAGCTTCACTGAACGTGGCATGACTTCCTTTGTAATAAACATGAAGAGGTTTGCTCTGACCATATTTCACACAAAGCCTCAGCAGCTCCTAATTTTGAGCCAGGATAGATGATTTATTTAGCTCCTTAGTGTCCAGAATGACAGGCAAAAGCTCCCCCGAGTTTAAGATGAGAGTCTTTCTCATTCCTATCATCAACTGCTACATTAGGAAGCTACCTCAAATCGGCAGTCAGTTGAGGCACAGTTCTGGTCTGATGCCTGAACAGGCACTTTGTTGTGCCTAACATGCCTAAGGTGACTCTCCAAAACACTTGACACCTTGGAAAACACCCTGCCCACAAAGAGAGATCCTCAAGAGTGATATGCGAAGAATTAGTACCGCTTTATAAAGCCCTAGTAAGACCACACCTGGAATACTGCAGCCAATTTTGGTCACCATATCACAAAAAAGATGTTGGGAGTTTTGGAAAAAATCAGAGAATCAAATATGATCAAAGGCCTGGAGACTAAAACATACAAAGAACGGCTACAGGACTTGGGTTTGGCTAAGGGGTGACATGATAGCAGTGTTCCAGTATCTGAGGGGCTGCACAAGGAAGAGGGGGTCACTTTGTTCACCAAAGCACCAGAGGGAAGGTCCAGAAACAATGGTTGGAAACTGACCAAAGAGAGAAGTAACCTGAAATTAAAGAGAAACTTCCTGACAGTGAGGACAATCAACCAGTGGAACACTGGAGATTTTTAAGAAGAGACTAGACATTCAGCTGTCTGAGATGGTACAGGTTTTCCTGCTTGAGCAGGGGACTGGATTAGAAGACCTCCAAGGTCCATTCCAGTTCTATTCTATTCTATTCTATTCTATTCACTGCAGCAGCTAGTAGGGTCATCTAAAAGTGTCCTGCCTGAACAGCCTTTCAGAATGATGTTCATAGGGCAATATTCAGCAAGGCAAGTGGCATTGCTATTGGAGAAAGGAGTGCAGAGAGAAGGACATACAACAAGGAAAGGAGACTAATGGCAGATCATCTTGAGTTGTGCCAAAAAATAACTTGGGAATGTCTGTTCTCAAATTTCTCAAAATCCCAGGCCGTTCCATAAATCAAGAGTATTATTAGACTTGAGGGCATTTAATTGTCTTATCTTTATGATTTCATGCTAAGGCAACTTCCTTTTTTTCATCCAGAATCAGAATTCTGTGATTTATAAGGCACTTACAAATCAAATTCCCTTGCTTGACATTTTGTTTCACAATTTGGGTAAGCAGTAATAAAACTAATCTAATGCACTTAATAAACTAAATAACTGGGAAAACAATGTTGCAATATTCACCAACCATTGCATGCATGCTTTTTTTGTTACCATAAAATGTTAATCTTAGTGGCTTTTTACAATCTACGTGTAATTTTTCAAAAAGCCTCAATTTTGGAACTCTTGCTGGATTAAATATCAAGCTGGAATAGAACCATAAGACAACATGGTCCCTACTACTACTTCTCTGCAATTAAAAAGATAGTCTGTATGGGATATTTTAATAAATAACTCTACTGGATTGAAGATACATCAAGGTCAACATTCTGTTTTCTAGAAAGAGCAATTAAATGCCCCTGGGAAAATCACAGCTATGTATTAAGATAATGGTTCTCTTCTGCTCTGGCTATCATGAAATACAAATGCATGTGATGTTATCAATAACCAAAATAACTAAAATTAACTTCGGATGTTTAGACTTCTCCTAAACATATTTATGATGAAGTGGCCTAGGACATATGTTTTGCAAACAAAAGAATTAAATTATATTATTTATAGTTCATGGTAGGATTTAAAAAAATGCTCCTTTATTAACCTTGGATTCATATGGCAGGCAAGTTTAGGTTTAGCCATTATATGAGCTTATAATGTACAAAGCCAGATGCCGCTGATCCTTAGTACTGGTAAAACAAAATTAAATAAAACAAAAATCTATAAGGCACACACTATAAGGCAAGTTCCTATGATTCTCATAGGAGCCATGGTGGTACAGTGGTTAGAATGCAGTATTGCAAGCTACTTCTGCTGACTGCCGGATGCCAGCAGTTCGGCAGTTCGAGTCTCACCGACTCAAGGTTGACTCAGCCTTCCATCCTTCCGAGGTCAGTAAAATGAGGACCCAGATTGTTGGGGGCAATATGCTGACTCTGTAAACTCCTTAGAGAGGGCTGTGAAGCAGTATATCAGTCTAAGTGGTATTACTATATTCAATAGTTTTCAGTTGGGCTTATACCATGGCCTGGATTTCAGCTCCTCTAAAGATCTATGGGAGTTGAACTTGGAGAAAATCAGCTTAGTGAAGACTGCTATATGGCAGTAAAATCCTTGAAAATTTTTATTAAACAAAGTATGTTAAAATGCAATTTTATACAACACATATTTAGGCTTTTATGATCATTCTAAACCACAATACTGATTCAACGAATGCCAAACTTTTAACACGCAGCCATATGTTGTTGATGGGACTTGGAGCTTTCTAATTTTAATGCCAATTTCATCTCTGCAGCAATTCATACATTTGATCATTAGTGCCAGTTCAGAATTTCCCACCATATGTTTCAACTAACTATGTAAAATTACTAAAAAGCAGTTTCTAAGCAGTCGTGTTGAGGATTCCTTTAAATGTAAATTTCCAGTAAATGCTGTATCCTCTTACAGAATCACAAGCATTTTGTTCTGGCATGGTTCATTTTCTAAAATGTTATAAGCAATGAAATTTTTAGAAACATAATGAGTCAAAATTACCTTTTTGATATTCTATCTAATAAGTTGAAAATCTTTTCTAAGGCCCTGGCCTTTTCTCTGAACTTTGAAAGAGGTCTAGGTTTTCACATATATCCTTATTTTGAAATGTTTCCATATTTGAGACTACATGAGCATAACCTTCCTTCTCTCTGAGTTCTGATATTAATTTTTTAATGGACAGTTTCAAATATTCCTGCTAAGTAAACCTACAATTTCTATTTAAAATGATTTTGTTTAAATTTGAATGTCACTATGTTTCTTCTTGATGGTGGTGGGTGGAATGTGAAGGATGTGTGTACATACTGTATGTTTTTATTTGTGGTTTTTATTTGAGTGTACTGTACACTATGGACAGCATTTAATTTCATTTGAGTTATAACAATAATGACAATAAAGATATTCTATTCTACTTATTTCGTCTCTCATCCTTTGTATCTCAGTGTCAAGTGTCTTCATTTAGATTTGTGGCAAGGCAGTGCCTTTATGTTTTGTGTTCTAATACACACTTTGAACAAGGAAAAAGACAATATGCTAAATCACTTGGTGCCTGGAATATTGATTTAAGCAGCTCTTTGTCTGGGCTGTGAAAATCTGGATTACCTCTAGATGACAGCAAAAGATTTTTGTACCTGTATGCCACCTTCTAGAGGTTTTCTGGATTTTTTTCAGTCCAGGTTGGGTCTCATAGCAGCAGATAATTTCTACATGGGCTGTTTTGAAGATAGCAATGTTTCTAGTGGGAGAATAACAAGAACACCAAGGTCCTGAACTCTTGGATAAAGAAAAGGGTACAGCTATGTTAAATCAATAATATCAAATGATCAATATTGTAGGTCAGCAATATTAACCATTGACAAGTCCATAATTCACAGTGTTTTAGCTTTTTATTAAAATAGTGGTATCATCATCTATCTCAGATTATCTTGAGATCATAGAGTTGGAGAACAATTCTTATTTATTTCTATATACTTATGGAATAAAAAAACCTCAAAAACCCTGAAGACTGAATAACTGAATAACAAAACAATCTCTCTCTTGTTTGTAGCAATCTGTTGATAAAACAACATAAAATTATCTTGCACTGATTATAGTCTAGAAAAGAAAAAGGAAGGAAGGAAGGAAGGAGGGAGGGAGGGAGGGAGGGAAGGAGGGAGGGAGGGAGGAAAAGAAAGAAGGAGTTCATTAATATTCCTTCTCTTGAATCTTTCTTTTTCTTCTTCTCTTGGGGTTGACCATAAGGCAGCTCTGGGATTTAGAGCGAATGTGATGTGCTGCTAACATAACGAAGCACTTTCATTCCAAAATTCCTTGACATCTTTTTTTTCCCTTCTCCCCCCCCACCCCCGCTGAGTGTAAGAAATATCAGGAAGAAAAGAGCATCTCTTCCGCTTAGCTCTTGACAATTATGTGAGCATGTGGTATGAGCATGTACGCACAACAGTAGTGCGTGCGTGTGTGTGTGCTGAGTGATTGAGGGATTACAAGATTATTGGCAGGAAAAGGCAGACAAGCGTGCAATTTAAGCAATTAATTTGGGCTGAGGAGGGAAAGTCACAAGTCCTAGTGCCTCTTTTGGGATTTGGGATATACATATGTGGGTGTAGCAAGAAAGCCCTTCAGGACTGTTCTCCAAATGACATCATAAAGAAGATATGTACCAGGGAAGTATGTGGCAGCTATTTATTTTTATATATTTATGTCCATGACATACATGGGGGCTCCTAGTGGTTGTGCAAATTATGATATAATAATTCAAATTACCATTATACTTTCACCTCACTGATTTACTTAATGAATTTGGTAAATACCAGGGCTTTTTTTTCTCATAGAACGCCCAGAACGGAGTTCCTGCATCTTTTTTGGATGGAACCTTGTAGGGTAGGCAAGGCGGGTTGTATGACGTGTGTGAGTTCCGGCACCTTTTTTTTTTTTTTTTTTTAGAAAAAAAGCACTGATAAATACTATTAATCTAAGGAATATCCATACCCTATTTTTGATTGTGTTAACTACACCAAAGAATAATATTAAGAATAATTAGCACTTCTTACTAATTACCTACATTTCAGCCTAATATGCTATGCAAAGTTAGCCATTTGGTGAACTCCAGAGCCAAGTGAGGCATCTGGAAAGCTTTCTATAGCCTCTTGTGCTCTTGCTAGGGTAAAAGGTGGCTCAGCCAATAAGCTTCATTAAACATAATGGAGCTTCTGAATCTGCATGCAAACAGGACTCCATGGAAATGTCTATGGAGGTTCTCAATCACCCAGGTCATGGTTGTCCAAAGATGCTGTTTCAAAAGGCAACTGGGCTTTCTTGGTTTTTTTCTTTGAAAACGTTTTGCTTTTCATCGAAGAAGCTTCTTCACTTCTTGGAACTCCATGGAAAGTACTCCAAATTCCCTCTAAACTCCCTGCATTGACAGAGGATATGTTTTAGTCATATTTCTAAGTGATTCAAAGAAGAAAACATACCTCTCTAGGGAAGGCCAACAATGCAAAATGATCAATTTTGATCAAATGATCAAAGGCTAACAATGCAAAATGATCAATTCTCAGTCCATCCCATCAAATCCACTACTTTTCTTAACTTTTAAGGTACTGTCTAATCATCTGTTGGGAGACAAAACTCTGCCTAGCATGTCTCTATATAGATTTCCTAACTTTATTGTTGTTTTTTTAAAATAAATCTCCTTCACCGGGGAAGGGGGGAATGAATATGTTTGATTTAATGTATCATGGACTTAAAGCCCAGATTTCAATAAACACAAAGGGAGGATAGAAGATAAAAGAAGCTAAAGGGAAAAAGAATTCAAGATGGATGGGAGTTCTTAAAGGATGGGATAAAGGAAAAATTGGAAAGTTATAATAGGAAAAATGAGGACATCAGAAGAAAACAATGTCGCTACACAAAAAGCTTAAAAAAGAGCCGAAACAAAAAAGCAAAACAGAGAGGAAAATCAAAAAAGGACCAATTGACAAAGGAAGAGCACAACAGTAGTACAGAACTGTGAATCTGGTATCAGGAAAGCAAAAGTTCAGAATGAGCTGAAATTGGGAAAAGATGTTAAGAAATACACTTTACAAATGGACAGAAAAAAAGGAAAACGAAAAGAAGCAGTCTACCAGTTGTTTAGTGAAGGTAGACATATATTTCCAAGTAACAATGAAAAAGCAGAACACACACCTTAGAACAGTGATGGCGAACCTTTTAGAGACTGAGTGCCCAAACTGCAACCCAAAACCCACTTATGCATCGTCGAGTGCCGGGTGGGTGTGGCCCATTGGGTGGGCGTGGCCCATTGGGTGGGCATGGCTGCGGTGGTAAAGGTAGACTGGGTGGGACTAAAAAGTTCAATCAATCAATTCCAACTTTGCAATATCTTTTTTTTTCCTGCAAGAAGTTGAAATTGACTGATTGATTGAACCTTTTTTTTTTGCACATGGTGGCGGAGGCCTAAAGCGAAAAGGTTTTATAAAACCCAGCTGAAGGCCTAGGACTGGGGTGACAGCGTGTGTGCCCACAGAGAGGGCTCTGAGTGCCGCCTCTGGCACCCGTGCCATAGGTTCGCCACCACTGCCTTAGAAGGTAGTCAGAACTCTCACAGGGGTATAATCTCCAGATCTGTGAAAAGCAATTGACCCACTTGATGGATTATGGCTAGTTGTAAGCCTTATTTTAAGCAGAATATTGAGAAATTGGGGGAAAGTTAAAAACATTTAATGACAATGATCAGAGGACCAGAACTGAAGTACTATGAAGACTGGATAATCTTTGTATATTTAGCCTTGAGAACACACGATGAAAGAGTAATATACAACACTTCATGTATCAGACAATTTGTCAAGAAGCAGGTCAAGACTTCTGTCCTTTCTCATCTCAGACTGATGACACAGAATAACAATTCTAAATTACAGGAAGGCAAATTCTGATTGAACACTGAAAAAAAAATCTTAATATTAAAAGCAGGTCAACAGAGGAACAAATTGCCCATAGAAGTGATGATTCTCATTTATTGGATGTGTTCAAGCAGAAACTAGATAGCCCTCCATCCTGGATCCTTTAATTTGAATTGGTTTTCTTTCCCTTTCTATGATTTGCCTCCTATTCTGCAATAGAGTCAGAATCCTTGTAAAGCAAAGAATTTCTATGCCTCACATAGTCCAGAATGTTTAGTCTCACCAGTGAAAGATAAATAGTTTGAATCTGAAGTCAGAGTCAGTTCAATCCCTCACCAGCTACAGCACAGCCAATTCTGTCCACTTATCCCACTCAGAACTCTCTGAGAAATCCATATTAATACCTATGTGTCATTTGTTCACAGTATGAAAAAGTTCAGATTACAGACATTTACTTTCTAACAGAGGTAAATGCAATTCTTGTCTTTTCCATTATTTGGTATTTCAAACTTGTTGATGTGGAGGTATGTGGTTGTATGGATATTAAACCTGTTCTGAATGGTTTCTGGTTTCTGAGTGAATTCCCATTTAAGATGATGTCAAATTCAGGTAATAAAGAAATGCCGTTATGAAAAATCCAGAAAAACAAGAACTAAACACTAGGCCTTGCTGTTTGGATGTAAAAATTCCAATTCAATCCCTGACATTTTCTAGTTTTAGGAACTGTGGTAACTGCATGTTAAACATCTCTACCTAGAAATATCTTGAATAATACCACTCTTAAAAGGAAATACAATGAACTGATAGTTTTGGCATAGGTAAGTCAACACTATATATTTATGGAAGGCAGCAATTGTTTAATTTCCAAGAATTAGCAGAGATATTAACAAAAACAAGAACAAAACAAGTAGGAATATCCAGGCAGTCTGAAGTTTTCCTTCTTCAAAGTATCATGCAGAACACTAAGGTTGTTACTACAGCAGCAAGGTCACAGAAGATTAGTTTCAGCAGGTCAAATGTGGGGCAGAATGTGAAAAACATACAACTGAAGGCCAAAAAGATTTCTTACACAGTGCATATGTGAAAAAAAGTATGGAAATAACTAAGTCTGAAAACCACAAACCAGCATCCAGACAAAATAATCCAAGCAAGCTGAAAAATCTAAATCAGTTTCAGCAGAACAAAACCTTCTCTCCTTGTTCTCTCATCCTGACCAGATGGTCTACTACAGACTCAAAATGCAAACAATCTCTTATTTGTTAACATTTTGTCTTTCTATTAGGAACATTCACTTTACATTTAAAGAGCACTTTAAACACATTCAGATTATTTCACATATATGATTTCAAGGGAGTGTTTTATTAAGTTAATTGACTGGTCTCTCTTTTGAATTGTCCTGCAAATAAGGAACTAAAAAGGAACAGACAATGTTGCCATGATGATGAATCTAGAGACGAAACCTTCAATCAGCTCCAGAAAACATGGTTGGGGGAACCAGGATGGAAGATCATAGACAATAATCCTTCAAATGAATACATCTGGGGTGGTAGAAAGAAATCATTTCTGCATAGCTATTTAAAATGTTAGACTAAGGCGAATATTAATAAAAGGTGTCTTCAGGCCAGTCTCTTTGCAAGCAAGCATTATCCAAGATGACCTACATTCAAGGCAGAAGCAAAATTTGGACTCAGGATTTATGATTCATAGTTCAATTTCTTGACTATTAGGTAAATCAGTGATTACGTTTTAATTCAGTTACTCCTTCACTGATCTGCAACAGTAGTACACTGAGAAAAGCAAATATTCCCTCTCATGTCCACCTTACAACTCCATACCATTTCCTCCTCTTTACAATTCAAGCAAACTTGGAAACATAGCAAACTTGGAAACTCATTTGGCCATCTAACAGCCTGTGATCACTGAAGTACTACAGTAATCTGCTATGCAGTCAGCACACATTCTAGAGAGAACTGAAAACAGAATTCCAGGAAGCAGGACATGGCTTTATTTACTCCTTTGCATTCCCTGTTCTCCAGGTTTACTTTTTAAAAGCAATACCATGAAAGAAGCCTGACTGAGAAATTCTGGGAGTAGAAGTCTCTACGTCTTAAAGTTGCCAAGTTTGAAAAACACTGCGTTAGATTCTGCAAATCTTAACAAATGTCCACATTGTGAGAAACAAATGAATAGAGAATATTTCTGTAAGGCCTAACTGTTTTTGAGCATCATTTCAGATGCCACAATTTCTGGTGATGAGACAAATCTAATTGAATAAAAAGGGCAGAATTACTAGCCAATAGCAACCACTCTTAAGATTTATAAATAACAAGCAACATTGTTTTGAAAGCAACCACCATAGAAAGAAACATCTCTCATTAGCATATTCTCTATCTATAATATATCACCAGACTGCAGCGTATTGCACACCGACAAAGCTTTACTTGGACCATAAGACAGCAGTCTTAGCAACTGAGGTCTTAGTGGCACAGGATGGGCAACACCATCAAACTGGGGCCATCAAAATATCAAAAAGCCATAAAAGTTTCCATTTTTAATGACATTTTTGTTCCTAATAAAGATGACTTTAGCCCGTGGAATATTTCGTACTGCTCCTTTATCAATAAGTCCAGAGTTGCATGTTTCGATGCTTGCAAAGTAAAAATCTTCTGCATGGATAAAAATTACATTATCACCAAGAAGGATGGGGTTGTTTTTTTTTTGTTGTTGTTGTTAGAATGAGAGTTCAAACATTTTTCTAACTCCTTTCCCCAGAATTGTGGTCCATTCCCAGAAAAGGTTTTCCTACTGTTTCACTCTAGCAAAGATTCCATTTTGTTTTAGCTTATCTTGTTGAACACACACACACACACACACACACACACACACACACACACAAACAGACTGATTGATTGACTTGGAGCCTCCAGAAACAAAAGAGCCCCAAAAGAGGAGATGCTTTGAAGAATATCTTGAGTGGTTTTTAACAGCAGCTCAACCAAGGCGTACCAAGAAAGCATTTTGCCACGCTTTGTAAAACAAGTCCGGAAAAACTGAACTGCGGAAGTACAGTAATGTCTTCTGGGAATTAATTCTGAGATAAGGCACAAGCTTGAAAACTGAGTTGTAATGGAGAGTGAAGAGGAAACAATAGATCTTTAGATAGCTTTTCAAATTTCCTCAAGTGATGCTGATAAAAAAACATTGCAGCCATTAATAGAAATAGTTTTAAAAGAGAGGCTGAAGCAGAAGTTAAGCATATAAAAAAAAACCCACAGAAATTAAATTTACTACAATTAATTTCGGGCAGCTTAATTCGAGCACTACTCTCCACCACCATCTCCCATACACAAAAATATGGTAAAAAAAAAAAGAAAAGATACTTCTTATAGTTTTGTGATCATTACTTAGAACATAGGAAAAACTTAAGATTATTGGTTAAACTGAAGTTTATGAAGATTATGAAGTTTATGAAGATGTACAAAAGTAAGAAGTTCTTAACCCAACTTCACTGAAGTGAACAGGAGCTACACAGCAAGACTTTCAATAATGAAATTTCTACTAATGTGGAAGCCCAGGAACAAGCATAGAAGCTAATAGAGAACATGATTCCATGTCACATCACATGCCTCAGCAGGCTGTTCTGTCTCAGGTATCTCAAAAAACAAGGTAAAGTTAGAATAAAGAAGAATGCATGAAAGGCAAAAAAAACAGGTCAGCAAATCATATTTTGGTTAAATATTATCAGACTTCTGTTACAGCAGGGGTGTCAAACTGCTGGCCCACAGGCCGGACGCATCACAAGGAAACCACGCCCACCCCATTGCCGGCAATGGGGAAAAAGTTCTGATACGTCGTGTGATGTCATGTGACATTGCGATTTTGACATGTTTGTGTTAGAGCAACAAAACAACTTGTATGTTGACTCAGTCAAATGTACCATCAATGGTGTCAAGCTGGAGATGAAGGCAAAAATTCCTTCAAAGACCAGAAACTAATTAGAATTTCAGCTTGGAATTACCGCTATTACATTATTCTTCTGGATCAACCATATTTCTGGATTATAATTAATCAAATCAAGAATTGGGGCAACACTGCAAAGACTGGGGATATACTGTATTAGACAGATAAACTAGATCAGCCTTTCTGAACTGGGCAGCCCTCCATATCTGTTGGACATAATTTCCATAATCTACCAGTAAGCATAACCAATATGCATATTTAGAGGTGCCAAGTCAAGGAAGGCCAAACCAGACTGATAGAAATATTTCAGGACAGACTTGCACATGGCTAAGCCAGATATAAAATTTTAAACTACTTATTCCAAAGTAAGATTGGAGCAGCATTTTGGCTGGGTCTACACACCAGGTTAAATTAATTAACCCAGTATCTATGTTTGCACAATACATTATATCCTGAACTAACAAGAGGAGCCAAATTTTCACAAAAATCTAATCAAGCTAAAGACTAACCCAATTTACCATATTATGTGAATGTCACTTTTTTCCCTCTTCTATTCAATCATGTCCATTCTTGGAGACTAATAATTAATAAGCCTTTAAAACTCTGTTAAGTATGCTGTGTAAAAATTGTCACTATATTGAAGCTACACTTAAAAACAACACAAGTTAATGCTAGGTTCCAATGTTTTTAATTCAGATACAGTAAATGTTTGCATCTTTCTCTGCATCTCTTCCTCTGTATCTACATTCATGCATGAAGTCCAAACAAAGCCGAATGATAAACATTATGGCAGATTCCACATACGGATAAACAGCCACAATTAAAGCATGTTACTGTAAATGAGCACCTCCATACAAAACTATCCCTTGATGAGGGGAATTCCAGAATTCACCTATGAAAAACCAGAATGGACTTTCCAGTGATCATCTGATTTTCAGTTGTTTCTGAGTCAGAATAATGCATCATTTGCTTTTCAACAATGGCACCAAAAGCAAATAGTTTGCAGCATACTGTAGTATTCTCAAAGAGCATTCACATGAGAAACTTAAAGAACAAATATCCAAAATGCTTTAAATAAGTCATGTTAATTAGGATACATACTGAGGGAATATACAATTGATCTGCATTTCCTGATTCTTATATTTCACCATGTCTGAAGAGGAAATTTTAGAATTATTTGTGTTACACACAACCTTTTACACCTTTTTAATTATTTGTGTTACACACAACTTTTTACACTTTTGAGAGATGTACAAGGCTCCCAGATGTGGTGGGGAATTATAGAACAGAAAGTATAACCTTATTCTGCTTACCCCTGTTGATTAAACTGTTTTTTCACTTGTCAAGTTAGGCAAATACAGTAAGAATTCCAAACAATAGTCAATGTACTTATCATTGATGTATTAAAAACAGGAAAAAATCATTTTCCTGCAGATAAATCATATTGCAAATATTCATCTTCTATAACTTTCCCTTACCAGAAGAGAAGATCTTTAAATTATACAGAAAGAGGCCAGATAGTGCTAGGGCTTAATCAGAGCAGTAATTTAGGGCAGGGGTCCTCAACCTTGGCAACTTTAAGACTTGTGGACTTCAACTCCCAGAAGCTGGCTGAGGAATTCTGGGAGTTGAAATCCACAAGTCTTAAGTTGCCAAAGTTGAGGAGCCCTGATTTAGGGCATCTATCAATTGAACAACAGATTGGCCTGTTCTCTGAAGATGATGCTTAGATTTCTTCAAAAGCTTCTGAAACAAAGGAACAATGAAAAACAAGTGAGTCCAGCCAGTTTGGGATTTGTTCTAAATCAAACTTTTCTAATCTGGCATTTTTTAGATATGGTGAGACCCTGCCCTAGAATACCCTGCTAATCTGGTTTAAAGGAATGCTGGTTGGACTTTCTGGAAGTTACACACCTAGAAGATGGCAAGGATTCATGAAAATTGATCTAGATAAACTTTGGTATTCAAACTCCTTATGCAATGCTAGTTCCTTCCACTGAGATGACAGTGAGCTCTTCCATGGACTGTTCCAAGAAGGTATTTGGAAAATTAACAGTTGCCTTCTTGGTTTAGCACTAGTTTTGTCTCTTTTTAGAATCCTACCAGTCCTTGAAGCTGCAACAATTAGTAATGTTCTCTCCTTCCCATATCTTAATATGTAAGCTCAAGATACCACTGACTGAGAGTTAAATAATGAATAATTGAGGATAGTGTTATTCGTTATTACAATTAATGGAAAAATCAATTATTTCACTCAATGTGCCTGCAAATTTCTTATTGGCATTTTTTTAATATTTTCCATTTTATTATTATTTATACTTTAAAAGATGATAAGTATAGTAATGAAGTATAGATGGATAAAATGCTCAGACTGAAGAATCCACTTAGATAAGCAGCAAAATGTTTTGAACCAACAAGAAAAGAAATCCGATTGCCATGATTCCACTTCCAGACAACTCTACCTGGATGACAGAGAATCTTCACTGACATATTATCTCTGGGGAAGAAACACTGAGGTTGGTGCAGGAATTCAGTTCAAATGTTCAAACCAAATAGGCAAACAAGTCAATTTGTTTTGGAGAAAGCCATTTCTTCATGTGTGTCTAAATTGAGGCAACCAATTAAACTCAATGCTTGAAATTAATCCTCCAAACCAAATATTAGCATCACTCTATTTTTAACTAATACTAACTAGTGTGAATAGAAAATTTTGGATCTGCCTTTGAACTTAGACAAACAGCTAGATATACAGCTATTACGAACAAGACAAACTTTTCTTCACTCTTGGTTTAAAGCCAATAACTTCAGCTGTTCCTTAACTTTGCCCACCAGTTACAACAGGGGTGTAAAACCCGTTCGCATCACGGGCCATATCATGACGTATCGGGACCTTTTTGCCTTTGCGGGGCCGGGATGGGTGTGGCCTGTATGGGCCACATCCAGCCCATGGGCCACATGTTTGACATGCCTGTGTTACAATATAACTAGAACAGGGGTGTCCAACTCACAACGTCTCATGACGTGTCGTGACATATCAACGTCTCGTGACGTGTCGTGACATTACCCTAGGACTGGCCTAGGGTAATTTTTAGAGGGGTTTTAATCATATTTTAATTAGACAATATTTAAATATTTCTTTTTAACTAATTTTAAATTTTGTAATTGTTTTTGGTGTATTTTTAAATTGATTGTCAGCCGCCCTGAGTCCGCAAGGAGAAGGGCGGGATATAAATTCAATAAATAATAATAATAATAATATCATGACTTTTTTCCCATTGCCAGCAATGGGGGGTGGGCGCGATTTCAGCATGACGCATCCGGCCCATGGGCCGGCAGTTTGACACCCCTGAACTAGAAGAATCATGAATTATTCTCAATCCTTTGTTTTTCTCAAGAATCTTAGAAAACCAGAGCTAATTAGTCCTACTGCAGAATTATTTCTGAAGGCTACCTACCTACCTACCTACCTATCTATCTAAAAATAATGTGATGGCAATCAAGCTATTATTTCATTCATTCATTCATTCAATTTCTACAGCTGTACATCTCAATCAATTACTGTGGGTGGCTACATTTCAAAGACGTTTATACAATTCTTTGTATAAAGATGGCCAACAATGTTTATTATGATGTACTTGTTATTTCAACTAATAAATATCCAGTGTCAATTCCAGAATGCTATGTACTCTCAGTGAACTCCTCTAACCTGGAGGAGGTACATGTAAATGGGGAATTCACTTAGCATCATATCATCTTAAAAAAAATCTATTCAAGTGTGGAGTCTTATTAATGGATCATTCTATTGTCTGGAGCTAGGTCAATTCTAGAAACACCTCAAATATAGTATCTTGCAATAAACCAATTGACTTAATGATTAGGTAAAATATCTAAACAATGCTCTGATCAGAGAGAGCAAGACATGTGTGAATTAGCCTCTATTAGCTGATGGTACAACTTGGTCACCCTACTGAAACAAAAATTCTTATTTCAAAAGAGACTAGGATGCAATATGGCTAATATTTTTTACAGAGATTTGTGGCACTTAATCAGTCCCCCTTATGTAAAACCTTGACCTGGTGTTTTAATATCTATGGCCAATTAATTTTATTAGCAACAATATGAAAATGGTTTGCCACTGCATTCTTTGGGGATATGTTTTCTACTTCTCTGTCTAGTTTACAGACCAGGGTTTTTACAATGGTCTTATTTTAACTGGTTTTATAAAAACCAACCCAAGTTCACAGATTAAATTAAAAGTCTGTAGTTAAAATGCTAAAACTTTGGTTAAGGATCATGTCTTGCAATTTAACTCCCTCTTTCCAACATGTGTTGCTCTTTAATCAAACACATGACATATATAGTATGTGAACTCAGACCATCTTCATTATCATTCTTCAAATGTTGGATGGGACAGCTGATTTTGTATCAAAAGTAGAAGACCCATAAGTTCAATACAGGCCAATGCCCAACTTCAGCTAATGCACAATCTGCTTGTTCAATTCACTATACAATATCAAATTCGGTGCTTTCTAGATCCAATGGACAATAATTATCATAAACTCCAGCAGTTAAACAATGGCTAGTGATAGGAGGGCTGTAATATAAAGCAAGAGGGTGCTAAGTCCATTATGTAGTAAACACCTAGAACCTTTGGGAATTGATGAAACAAACAAACAAACTTCATGGACAATAAACCAGTGGGAATCAGTTTGGTGAAATGGTTAAGACACCAGGCTAGAAACTGGGAGACTGAGTTCTACAGTAGTACTGCTTTAGGCTTGAAGACAACCAGAGACTAGACCAGTCACTCTCTCTCTCAGCCCTGGAAAGAAGACAGTGGCAAACCACTTCTGAAATCTTGCCAAGAAAACCACATGTTTTCTTGGCAAGATGGTCACCAGGAGTCAACACTGACTCGAAGGCACATACACAAAGATACATATATACATGTCATATCTAAATAGAATCCTCCAGTTTTATAAGAAGTATTATTTTGTAAGCCACAGCTTGATCAGACCAAAGGCACATCAGAAGATGCCTTCTTTTGGCACTTAAACATGTGCATGTAAGCAGGTAAAGATGCCCCTATTACAGAAAATACTTGTTTAGATCCAAACTTACATGAATGGAGGGCTTCTACTATATATATCTCTTTTCAACTTTTTGACAACTCTCCTTCAATTGCAGCTCACCTATCATGTCATTCTAGGACATTCCTAACTCTCCCAGGTGACTTTTCTGGAGGGCAGTAAAAGTTAATCTGAGAAAAAGAATAACCAGCTGCTCATGTAAGTCTACATGTGTTTTAAATTAATCAATTGTTAGTTTATCCAACACCTTGCAAAGATTTAAGAAAATAAGAGGAGGAAGGAGTCTTACGTATGTTCACCACTTTAAGTTACTTACAAAAGTATTAAATGTGAGATAAAAAAAATCTTATAAATAAGTGCCTATTCCATATATAGTATGTCAGTCGTGTTTACAACACCCTTGTAAAGTAGTGTAAGCACCCCCCAGTGGTGCATGTTGTTTCATCTCTTTATGGCTAAGGATTTACAGGCAAACTCCTCCAACCACATCACTCCCAACCAGTGTAGCCTCTGGTAAGAGGTCTGGACTGCTTCAGGTTGCATATCCTTAATAAAGAGAAGCAAAGCTACACTTTAGAGCAGGAAGCTTCGAAGGAACAAAGCGACAGGTCTACCAAACAAGGAGGGGGGGAGGGAGAAGAAGAGCCAATATGAAAGCCTCAAAGAAAGCAAATATCCCAGGAAAATCAAATCTCAAGCTCTGACAAGAGGCGATTCAGAAGGATCCAGCACAGGCACGGTTCCCAGCTCACGTGGACCCGCCAGCTTCTCCTCTCTGGAAGCTGCCAAAGAAATAACAGAGCTCCCATCTTACATTCTTGCAATTTCTATACACACTCCGTTCGTCTCCCTCCCCCAAATCTTTGAGGAGCATTGCCCAACGTGCGTGGCTCAAGACGGACGGAAACCGCCTCGGTGTAGCACGGAACAAACAAGACACCGGCGAGCTTCAGACACAAAGCAGCAGAAGTTCAAAGGCTGCGTTCGCCCAGTTTATGGCTTTATTAAAGCAATCTCCCCTATTAAAGCAATCTCCCCTATTAAAGCAATCTCCCCTATTAAAGCAATCTTCCCTACCGGTTTAAGGCGTGACCAGGTTAAGAGACGAGGAAGTCGGGGGAAAGGCGTGATCCTAGGACTAGACAAATATATACAGAAATACAGCTTCCCTTCTCCGAGGTCCCAGTGAAAACGAATGTTTCAACCCGAAGTCCCACGGGGAACGTCTTTTCCAATATAAAATTGACGCACACATTTGATGCACATTTCCTATTTTAGATGCCGCTACCAAGCCCCCCTCCCTCCTTAAGATAAAATCGCTCCCGGTTGCTTTACCCAAGCGATTTGATATACCGCGGGACTGCACTACACGCTGCATCCCGCATCAAGTCCGCCGCGGAATCATAAACAAAAGAAAGTGGACCGGGAATCAAGTCACGCCGACTGAGATCGAGCGACCGCTGGCAATCCTCTTCTGGGTGGCTACATTCTTTCAGACGGACCCTTCCAGACAAAAGCCCGGCGCAGAGCAACAATGACAACAACACTCAAACGGGTTAAAACGATACCCCCCCACCCTCTCCCCCCGGCCGCCTTTTCAAAAAGCCCTTTGAGGTTTAATTGGTCGGTGCTCCCGGGTGAGAGATCGCTCGCTGGCGATACAAGAAACGGGAGGGCGACTGCCCAGCAGCCCCAGGAACCCTCGGCGCTTCGAGTTTCGCCTCCTGATCTCCCTTCCCTGCAGGATATTTAACAAAGGTAGCTCAGTCAGTCGCAGCCCGGCTTCGTCAAGAGCGCAATCCACAACCGAGCAGATCTCCCAGCTGCTGGAACGGCGTCCACCCGGCTGCAGCTTACCTTCCCTTCTTCCCGGCTCCTGGAAGCCGGAACACAAGAGCCCAGATGGAGGCGGCTTCTTCCTTCCTGCCCGCCTTCGCCTCTCTCTCTCTCTCTCTCTCTCTCGCCTTTCTTTCTACGGCGCTTCAGAGCCGGGCTGATCCGGAGGAGAATGAATGGGGCGGTGTGTGTGTGTGGGGGGGGGGGGTGTCGGCTAAGACAGGAGACGCAGTGGCGAGCAGGAGAGGCAATGCGGCCGGAGTTCAGGCGCCGGCCCGCGGGTCGCTCCGGGAGCTTCTCTGGCCCATCGCGCGAAAAGAAGCCAAAAGAAGGAAGGCAGGAGAGGAGGAGGAGGAGAGGAGGAGGAGGGGGCGGGGCGGGGGCAGCCGGGAGAGCGGAACCAGGCGCTGGCTTTGTGCGAAGCGAGCCCGGGAAGGAAAGCGAGGGAAAACGCCTCGGGGCTGACTCTTTCCAGACACGCCGTTGCCGGCGAGGACGCAGGAAGCGGTGGGGGGGGGGGAATGTCTTCTAACCCCGCCGCTGCCCCAGCCTCTTCCCGACCCGCAGCCCAGAAACGGGCAGGCGGCTTGAGAGAGGGGCTGTAACTTGGAGGGGTTTCCGCGAAGTCCACGCCCGCCCGCCCGCGCCCGTCCGTCCAGACGCCGTCCCTTTTTCTTCCTTTTTTCTTTTTTTGGACTCGCGCCCCGCAGTCCTCTCTCAGCGCCTCTCCGACGGAAGAAGGATCCGGCGCTCCAGAGCGAAAGCCCGAGCGCTTCCTCCGGACGGCCGGCCCCGCGGCATCCAGCGCTCGCGCGTCACCGCGGGCTTTCTCCCGCTCCCCCCCCCCGCCCTCCTCTTTCCTCCTCCCTCGGCTGCCCGCGTTTATTTCACTCGTAAGTCCTCAAAGCCTCCCTCCCGCTTTCAGAAAAAAAGAGAGAGAGAGAGAGAAGAAGATGGCAGCAGCAGAACCGGAAGCAGCTTTTAAGAAAGGGGAGGGGGAAACCTCTCCCTCCTTCCTCCGTTATCCTTCTCCTTCGCCGCCGCCTCCTCCTCCTCCTCCCTCCCTCCCTTCCTGCCCCCCCCCGGCAGGAGGTGGCCGGGAGAGTTGAGTTGGAGTGAATGTATGACGTAGCTGTGACCCAAGCCGAGACGTCCGCAAGGGCAGACGCGGGGCGGTGTGTCTGGGCGGGCAGGGGAGCGGCGAAGGAAGCTCGCTTGAAAGCCGCCTTTAAGGATGCGCTCGGGACGCGCGTGGTTGTTGCACTTGATGACCCCATTCCCCTGGAGGATGGCGGGCGGCCTTCCCCTTGGAATCCTAAAGACCTACCGGCTCTCCCGGCTAAATAAGTTCTCTTTCAGGAAGTTGAGCCATTTTGCAGCCCATCTGGGTTTGACTTCCAAGGCAATCTGTCTGACGTCGGAGCAGTAGGGTCTGCCTGCATTTATCTTTACGCTCTAGGTCAGGGGTAGGCAACCTCGGCTCTTTTATGACTCATGGACTTCAACTCCCAGAATTCCTGAGCCAGCATAGCTAACTCAGGAATTCTGGGAGTTGAAGTCCATGAGTCATAAAAGAGCCGAGGTTGCCTACCCCTGCTCTAGGTAAATATTGGCAGCCATTTGGTGCTGTGAGCTTCTTTTCTCACTTCCTGGAGTGGGTCAAGACAAGAGGCTGGCCCTGAAGGATGGAGGGAAGATCTGCTACCAAAGCCACAATCAGATAAAGGAGAATTGAGCCTAGGCCAAGAAAGTGGTGTATGAGAATGTCTCAGATAGCCCCACTCCCCTCTTAATTCTCATGAAGATAAAAGAGGGGAAGGGAAGCACATTCAGACTTATAATATTTAGTTACGGTAACTGTTTATAATAAAAAGAGCTTCAGGTGTCTGGTTTTTAGGCTGGTCTACCTTATAAGACTGAAATATGTTCAACCTCCACAGCAGATTGGAAATAACTATCTTATGATGATGGAATGTTTTGTGTTGATTGTGGTGTTATCATGGTGTTGATAAAGATGACCAATAGGAAAGCACAAATAACACTATTCAAACACTCCCCACATTTTTAGTCCTGTCTGTGTCCATTTTACTGTTGAGCCCCCATCCCCATTCCCCATGCAGAAGGGGAGACACAAAACCACCAAGATACTTCCTCTTAGCTGCATTTGCAGATCTGCAAAACACTGTGACTGAACTGCTATGGAAAGATGGGGGAAGCTGAGGTTGAAACAGACAAGTAAGTCTCAAGCCCTCGTCATTAGGGAAATTGCCTGTCACGAGCCCCATAGGCATGCAATATTCCTGGTGGGAAATCACCTTCTGTACATTTGGATGCACCATGGCTGAACCATTAAAAAATGGTTGAGCTACAGAACAGAGACAATGGCAATAGATTGTCCAGAGCTGAGGACTGCAAAAATGTCCTGCATCCTATACAATTACATACAACTTCCTAGGAATGGGAGCCTGAGTCTGCCCAGATGATGAATGACAGTTCCCAGAATTCCTCACAACTAACTCTATTGATTGGGGCCTCTGGGAGTGTGGTTCAGCAGCATCTAGAAGACAACAGGTCTAATTATAATTTGTCAATAAACTCTACAATAAACTGCTGGCTGATTTGTTCCAAGGTTACTGAATATTCCACTCGTTAGCTTTTGAAAAGAATTGTTGAGGGGGCAATTACTGAAAAAATAAAGAAACTACTCTTTACCTGCAATTCAGGCACTTTCAGATTCTTCTTACCAGGTTAAATGGCATAGGAGGAGCCATAGGTCAGCAATAACGTATTTGTTTTACAGGCAGAAAGACTCATGTTTAGCTCCTGGCCTTGCAAGAGAATTTGCACAAAACATTTCCAAGAGAACTTTAAGAGGAATTAAGTCTCAGTTTAAAACAGAGGTTATTCCCCAATACCTGTAGTTCTCATTTAATGACTGTCACATTTACCAGCTGCTTGTAGTTAAATAGTAAAGAAAAAGTAATTTTGTGACCTGCCCTTCCATTTACAACTTTCATAGGTCTACAAAGTAAACTTGAAGTAAGTGCATAAAATCATGTTTCACTTAGCAACTGCTTTGCTTAACAACTGAATTGCTGATCCCATCTGAGGTTGCTAAACAAGGATGACAGTACTTGCATTGTGCTGAACCAGCCTAGCAATGTCTGAAAATGTTCTTTTCCAAACGGGGCTTCTGTTTTTCTACCTTTTGGGAAGTTATTTGGTAATGTATTTCAAAATTTTAAACTGGCTTGATGGTTGGAGTTGCAGAATCTGCAGCTGTTGGTGTTTTCTGGCTGCTCCTGCCTACAGTTCCCAGTCTGAGTAGCCCCAATGGGAATTCTCTCAAAGAGTTTGACTTCCCTGTGGATTTCAACAAGCCTGGGAAACCAGGAAGGCTGCAGAATACTAGGTTATTATAGAGCGAAAGACAAGATAGTCATTTTCCCACACACTCCTTGGCAACCTTATGATTAAATAAACAGTGCTTTTTTTGTAAAAAAAAAAAAAAAAAGGTGCTGGAACTCACACACTTCATACAGCCCGCCTTGCCTATCCTACAAGGTTCCATCCCAAAAAGGTGCCGGAACTCCGTTCTGGGCGTTCTATGAGGAAAAAAAAAGCCCTGTAAATAAGACCTCAACACACCATCTGTAAGAACTTTAATGAAATTCTCTTCTAAAAAACTTAACTGTATTTAGCAGCCAATGCTGCTGAGTTAAATGGAAAGCTTTTTTGAGAACTGACCTAATATATTAGTTCAGAGATTAAATTACCAACAGCATATTATCAGAATGAATAACAGACTTGCTAGATAGCTTTAGGCAATTCATTTTTTTCTTACCACAGCTTCCCATCTGTGACATAGGAATAACAATTCCTATATTAGAACCTTGTGGTTATATGTGTGAGTTCTGCAATAACATATGAGAAATACTTTGTTATTCATGGATATATAAATACCATTATTCATAGATGAGCGAAAGATACTTTTTCTATGCATGTCTATTAAATTTAGTAGGGTAAAGCTAACTGTGCTTAAAATAGTGTCTGTTCTTATATATTCCATCTAAGCACCTGATTTCATATTCATATTTCATATTCAATGGGAATTTTAAATTGTTAATATTGTGAATAGCAAAGAATGACAATCAATAAAAGAGAATATTTGTAGCTCGGAGTTGAAATGAGGGGTCCTTGGTGTTCTCTGAGCTTGGTTGTTTTCCTGCAGATGTTTCATTTTCCAAACTAGGTAACATTCTGGTACTGATGATGTTATCTAGTTTGAGTAATGAAATGTCTGCAAGAAAGCAACCAAGCTCGGACAATACCAAGGATTCCTCAAAGAATGAAAAATAGGAAAGCATTTTGTATGAGTGAAAACCATACAGGATTATTTTATTCCAAAGTGCATAGCTAAATGTCTATGGAGATCCTCATTCATCCAGGTCATGGATGTTCCAAAGCTGTTTTTTCAGGAGGCAACTAGATGGTAGGGAATGGAAAGATTTATATTCCTTGCAGAGAGTTGGTAATTTGCATTCTTTTAGAATATAAATCCTTCCATTCCCCACCATCTAGTCAGAGCTGAAGAAGCTTCTTGGATGAGAAGTGAAATGTCTTCAAAGAAAAACAAGAACGTCCAGTTGCCTTCTGAAAAAGCAGCTTTGAAATGATTTCATTTACTTTAGACCTCAAATGTAACTTACCCTAAACCTCCATGCTAAAATATAATTCATACATAAAACATAAATACTCAACTGCTCTTGAGTGTTGCAGAACAAACTGAAGCCATCACAACAACCAAGTATCAAATTTTATAAAATGCGTATGTCCCATTCCCCTCCCTGCACTTTTAGTATTATTTATTAAGCCACAATTGCATTAGTCCCATATGTCTCTCCACCTTTTGACTACTGCTTTTAAAATACCACAAGAATTCACATTTCCATTTTTGTAATGACAGAGCTTAAGAATCAGTGCCTGAAACAGTTATAATTGTTAGAAATGCTGTATGAAATAGCTATCATAATTGGAAATGTGCTATATGTCTTTATCAGTGGTTTTACAGATTTAAATTCTGTGAATGGGTTTCTGATTCAGAATGTTACGGATGTGCTGTGTAATTTATTGAAATGCCCGATGATTCTCAAAACTGCCTTAACAAAAATGCCTTCTCATTTTGAGGCTGGAGACCTATGCAGCAGCAAATCTCTTTGAACTCAGTATACATAGAATAGGATTGTATGTGTGCTGTTTACCTAAAGGAAAAACCCTCTCTTCATGCTCCAAATGGATGCTTTTCTAGTATCTATTGTTAGCTGTTAACTCTTCAGTAAGGAGGCAGTTGTATAAATTTCAGCAACAAGAGCATGTGGTGCCTTACTAAAGCATTACAATATGATTTAATGATCTTCATTGACCTGATGAAATGGGTTCTAAAACTGATGGCCAAATTGGGTGACAGTGATAGCATCTGGAGATACTTAGAAGACACCACACTGGAAAAGGTTTTTTTAAATTTAAACAAGGCTCTCTGTATCAATGTTGGATGATGATGATGATAATAATAATAATAATAATAATTTATTTATTTATTTATTTGTTTGAATTTTTAAAAAATTTATTTATTTGTTTGAATTTTTATTTATTTGAAATTTATTTATTTATTTGAAATTTATTTATTTGTTTGAATTTTTTTAAAAAAAATTCAAACAAATAAATAAATGATGATGATGATAATAATAATAATAATTAATAATTATAATAGTAAAGTTGGAAGGGACCTTGGAGGTCATCTAGTCCAACCCCCTGCTCAGGCAGGAAACCCTATACCATTTTGGACAAATGGCTATCCAGTCTCTTCTTTAAAACTTACAGTGTTGGAGCATTCACCGCTTCTGGAGGCAGGTTGTTCCACTGGTTAATTGTTCTAACTGTCAGGAAGTTTCTCCTTAGTTCTAGGTTGCTTCTCTCCTTGATTAGTTTCCACCCGTTGCTTCTTGTCCTGCCACCCCCAATTTGATTCTGAAGATAAGGGATGATACCAATTGAAAACCATTACAAAATACTATAGAATTAAATACTTAGGGCAGCTGAGAAAAAAATATATAATCATAGATGTCAGTCCAGGTAAAATAACAGAAACTCTCGACTTTGTAATCCCACACAAATTAAGGAAAAGTGGCTATGGATCCAGGATATCTATCCTATTATCAGAAGAACAGAATAAGTCTTCCTTGTGGAGCATAGAATCTGGGTTTAGAATTTCACTTGCCTTCTGCAATTCTGTCATCTTGCCTCAGTGGATCAGAAATTCAGTGCCAGAGAGAGTTCCACATACTTCTTATCTCTGAATCTCATTGCTCTGCAATAGTTGAGATTGAAATAAAGCTGGAGCTGGTTATTAGCTCCCCTATTCTTTACTTGCATGTAACTTTTTTGAAAGAGAACATAAAATGAATTTCTAACATTCTACGCTTAAAGCTAAATTTAAAAGTGCCACTTATCACACATCTTAGTCATCAGGGTATTCTGTCCTTTCAAGACTGTTTCAACATTGTAGGTTTAGGTTCAGAAGTTGCTAAGAGATTGCAGATGGTGTACAGAAGTGGAGCCTACTCCACCATTTGGGAATTTCTGGAACAATCTCCCCAATTTAGCCTCAATCCTATATTTTCCTGTTTGTGTTCCCATCTATTAAAAAGAACAAACTGGGAGCACAATCCTCTAATTAGATCCTATATCCGTAGATTTGTTATTCTATGAGCCCAGTAATACAAATTCCAGTATACTAAGGCAGATTTCTAGAAGAAACAGAGAGCAGGATATGGACAGGGAATAATTAAAAATTTATATTATTATTACTCTGTTGTTTTGCATGTACACTGAGAACTTCTACACCGGAGACAAATTCCTCATGTGTCTAATCACACTTGGCCAAATAAAGTATTCTATTCTATTCTATTCTATTCTATTCTATTCTATTCTATTCTATTCTATTCTATTCTAATATTCTATTCTATTCTATGAAAAAATAAAAAAAGAAACATTGCTTCCTCATTTTCACCATCTATTTCTCTTTATTTCTCTTAATAGTGCCAGAAACCGATGTGTCAGTGAGTCATCAGGAAGAAGGCAATCATAGAAAAACTCAGTTTTATTCCCATTATTAGAGTCCAACGTGCTATTCACTGAAGCTATTCCTCCTAGACACTCTCTTGGTAACTTCCTGGTGCATTGGCTGCTGCAGCAGACTGCCTGTCCTCCAGTACTATCCTGCAGCTGGAAGAGCTGCATCACAGCAGCAGAGTCTGCACCTAGTGATAGATGGTCTAGGATTTAACCCCTGAGTTAATAGGTAAGAGGTGATGGAGGATGTCTCTGCTTGAAAGTTTAGAAAGCCACAGCAGATTTTAGCAAGCAGATTGTGCTAGCTGGAATCTCACTATAAAATCATTTTAGAAGTAGTATTCCATTCAACCTGCCCTTCCATGTTTGGACTGCAATAGCAACAGTAACTGAACTAATCACATTTCCTAGATCAGTTGAAAAAAGCTACATGAAATAGATATGTGTTGAGATTGAGATCTTCTTGGCTGCTTTTTTCTCTTGTATTCTCAAGTGTGACATTACAGGTTAAAAAGTTTTAGTTTATTCATATTGCAATAGAGGCAGCATCTGCCTGACTTGTCTGGGCTTGGAAGCTATTAATGAAACATTTATATTCCTGTGTTTTGCCTGTTACATTTTGTTATACTTCATGTGACTGTGACCTTAAGAAGAAATGCCTTTTCTCTTTTCCTCTTCTTTTATTAATGACTAGCCTATATTTTAGAAAAAGACAAGGCTACTTCCCTATTTTCTACCCTCTTATTCTGTTACTCTTGAATTTCCATTGTCATTCCAATAAATCTTTTTCATTACTGGAGCTTTCCAATGCCTGTCTGTGACCAGAAGAAAGACTTGCTTTGTTTGATTTCATTTCATCTGGAATTTTCCTCCATCACTGAAGTGAGATTGACTCTTACCTGACCTCAAGCATGCTTTGTTTAAAATTTTTCCTATGTACACTATTCAAGACTTGTTAAGTGTCTACATCACAGCGAGCACTATGGGTTATATATTATTTTTAATAGCTGTTTATTCTTAGTTATTTATATTTCATATTTCTTAACCCCATCTCCATCAGTGAATGGTCATAATACAGGTAGTCCTTGACATATTCCACAATTGTGAGTGTAAAAATTGTTAGTAAGTCATGTGAGGCATCACATGACCGCACCCAATTTTACATTTTTTTCCTGTGATCATTAAGCATGACACCATATGACCACAACTTGTGATTTTCCCTGCCAGCTTCCCCATTACATTTCAGAGGCAGGGAGAGAGAGAGAAAGAGAGAATCTGACTGCAAGTACTGCTGATTTCCTTAGCATAGCTAAGCAGGTTTGGCCTAGTTAGTACATAGATGGTAGACCACCAGGGAATTCAAAGGCTGTGGACTAGATTGGGAAGTCAAAACACACACCAGAATAAGGCAATGGCAATATAGTTTTGTTCTGTCAAGAACAGTGTCTGGTTGTGTCCATGAAGTCACCATGCATTGAACTTGGTATTAATTGTAAACATGCCCTTTTGTTTGCAGAAGTATAATTTTCAAAGGGAAGTAATTGTATCACTTTATTTTATTGTGGAGAGATGCTGTATCTAGTTCTGTCTACCATTCTTTAAGCAAAGTTAGAGTGACTAGAATAGTTTCAGAGAAGGACATTGCGGATAACAGGGAACCAAACTAAGCCCTGTGAAGAAAGATTGAAGGAGCTGTGTGTGTGTCCTCGACTTATGACCATATAGTAATACAATACAGTATTAAGAAGAGACTGGATAGTCAATTGTCTAAGATGGTATAGGTTCTCCTGCTTGACCGGGAGGTTGGACTAGTAGACCTCCAAGGTCTATCTCTGTTCTATTCTATTCTATTCTATTCTATTCTATTCTATTCTATTCTATTCTATTCTATTCTATTCCATTCCATTCCATTCCATTCCATTCTATTCTATTCTATTCTATTCTATTCTATTCTATTCTATTCTATTCTATTCTATTCTATTCCATTCCATTCCATTCCATTCCATTCCATTCCATTCCATTCCATTCTATTCTTGAAATATCTGAAAGGTGTCACCCATAGGAGAAACTCACATGAGCATTCTCTCTCATTCTATTGGGCTGGAGATAGAATCATGGGTATACGTTTCAGGAATGCTGTTTCCGATTTATTATTAGAAATAAATTCTTAAATATGAGGGCAGTTTGACAGTGAGACCAATTGCTCAGAATCCTGGTGGGCTCCTCTTCATTGGTTGCATTTACAGTAAGTAGAGGCTAGACAGAAATTTGTCTGGGAGGCATTTATTTGAATTCCTATACTTAAGAGGGAGTAGAAGACAATAGCATATATGACTCCTTGCAAAGATATCATTCTATGGTGGTCTATAGCTCAGTATAGTTGCCTGGTTAGTATTATACCATGAACTATCCTTGACCTGAGTTTTTATTTTTTGTAAGCTAGAATGGCCAGCTGAACGAACAAACCCCCTAGACCTGCTCCTGAGTTTTCTGAATTCTGATCTGTGGAAATCAGCAGGTAAAACTTTTATTCTGATTATAATTTTCTTCTCTCCTTCTGCTCTTCCCTTTGATGTTTCTATTCTACATTCCCTGTGAGACAGATGCCCTGAAGCAGCTTACAGAAAAAGTAGAAACAGCTTCTCTAAAACATTTTAGGCAGAAAAAAAAGCCTAGTAAATTAAAATGCTGGCATAAAGTGAAAATCCCACAACATCAACAAAACTGAAAAGGAATTCAACAGCTTGTTAAACAGTTAGATCACCATGCTTTGAAACACACCCAGAAATGTTCATTTCTACAGAGAACTGTGGTGAGATGACCAGGCTGACTGCAGCACATTCTGAAAAATGAATATCTCTTCAAAACGCCCTATAAGCCCTATCTCCCTATGTATGGGAGTTTAAGCAGGGCTTCCAATGTTGATATGCTATCCACTAAAATACCATGTCAGTTGGCTAGTGAGGCATTCTGACTGAGAATGATGGGGTTCTAGTCCAATACATCTGGAGAAAACCAGTTTGTGAAGGGTTGCATATGTGCGACCAAACTCTTTGGTATTTATTAAACTGATCACTAAATATTGGACTCAGGAGTGCATAATCAACTTATAATGTGCTTTAAAACAAGAGGTAGGTATTGTTGGCAGTCCATCCCAATTAAAAACTGGCCAGCAGTATTTTGCAGAAGCTATACCTTCTGAACCATTTTTAAAGGAGAGGTTGTGTTTGCAAGATATGGGGAACCAAAGGCTACTCACCCATATTTAGACCAGTGCACTCTGTCTGTGCAGTAAGTTTACAGGTGAGTGCGTTGTATGACCCCAGAGCATTGGACAGAGAAACAATAGTTTCTCACAGGTTTGTGCTGCATGAACGTGGCAATGGTTTTCGAGAAAGCTGACAAAGCATGACTGCCAGCATCTGCAAAAGAAGCAGTACACAAAGAACATAGTCCCCCCCCAAAAAAAAAACCTGGTAAGCTGAACCAATACTTTGTCTTGAAATGTGTGTAAAACAAAAATTGTGTTTGTGCTGACCTGGTCAAGATAAGACAGACAAGTGCATCTTGCTGTGCAGAATTCGTATCCTCCTTTCTGTATTTTAAAAGTGAATATTATTGGGGCTCTGGGATATTTCATAATCCATGCAGCAATCAATACAATAATATCAACAAAGAGGCAGAAATGACAAGGGGCGGATTTGCATAAAACTTGCACATACCCATTTATATGCATAAATGCAAGTTTATAAATGAATACTGTAATTTAAATAAGGAAAAAATACATCTTGCAATAGGAAGGAATATTTAATCAAATAATTTCTCACCTACTGAGGAGCAAATTCAGCTTCCTTACTCTCCCTTTTGTGCCGTTCTTCACAAGACTAAATAGCTCTTCAAACTGAGGATAACTTTGATTGTGTGTCATCACGTCAGTCCTTCAGGGAACATTTTTTCAGACTAACACATTTTATTAAAAGGCACAAACCTTTGTGTGCTAAGCTCACTTCATCAAATGCAATTCATCAGAGGTATCTGCTGAAGTAAGCTATAGCTTACAGAAATGTATGCCTTTTAAATAGAATTTATTAGTCAGAAAAGATGCTACCAGACCTCTGCTGATGTTTGGCCACCACATACTAACATTGTTCTCTTCAAGAAGAAGTCTGAGCTTCCCCACAACAGAGCTAGTGTAATGAAGGGTGCTTCCAATGAGCAAAGTCAGAGGCGATTTTGTTGTATGCCATGTGTCCTTCTGAACATTTGAATATCCTAAAGGTTTAAGAAGTACAGAAATGTAATTCTGGAATCAAGGAGGTTACCTTCACACAGCAGATGTACCAACATGCTTTGATAACTATGACTCAAGAAACAGCCAAGGTGACTAAAGGCTCAGGGGCAGAGGAAGCTTGTTCTCTCATTGGCTCTAGCAGTCATGACTCATCAGCTTGGCCTGGACCTGCTCTGGTAAATGCACAATGGGCACAATAGAAAAATGTCAGGGTTGGTTTTTAATCATAGTTTTCCATCTGTCAATAGTAGCCTGTAGGTTATTCTCTTGTGAGTCTGCCTGGATCCATTCTCTGAGATTCCTCCAAGACAGTGCTTCTCAACCTTAGCCATTTTAAGCTGAGTGGATTTCAACTTCCAGAATTCTCCAACCAGAGAGTTGAAATTCACGCAAGCTTCAAGTGGCCAAGGTTGAGACACTGCTCCAAGGTAACTTGGAAACGAGTAGCACACATGACTATCTTCGTGGAAAGAGGGGTAGGGTATATGCCACAGGGTGGTTTGTTTCATTTTGGCTTATTAATATTATTTAAATATTAATATTGTTTAAATCCAGCCAATCTGTTCTGGGAAAAAGGCTTTATCACTTAGCTTTCTGTCATATTAAAGAAACAATGGTTATACAAACTATGGCTTACTTGGTGTTTATGTATTTGAGATATGTGCTCTATGCTTGATGTACTGTATATGACCCATATGAATTTAATTTTTTTTACATAAACCATTTTGGCTGAACTCACACAGCATGCCAAAAGTTTATCAATTACAATGACTGGTTCACACAACAAAGAAGTTTATTACTTTGGATATTAAAAGGATTCAAGGAACTTCAAATAAACATCCTCTGTCATTCTTTATAATAATATTCCAAGATAGCTAAGTATTGTATGGTAATATTCATGTTGCAGGTATCGTAGCAGATTGATGTAAAAAAGAATGAGTCAACATAGCTGACCAACTTTGGAAACTAACTTCTTGAAGAACAAATCCCACTGATGTAAAATGCATCTAAGATGGTTTGTAAATCCAATTGTGTCCTCATGAAAAGATTCAGATAGATGATATTTTGGGACAGTAATTCCAAGTTTCCTTGAGGAGAAATCCACTATTAAGTTTGAAAGTAGTTAAGCCAGTACTAGTCAGAACTAAAGGTTCCTTCTTTTTAGACAGTTTTTAAAATCTTGGAATTCCATCTCAGAATTACCGAATTGCATTAAAAGGCTTTTCTTCTAGACAGCATGTCCTTCTCTTTCACTACTGTGGAACATACCAAAGACTTAGAAACTGATTGGCTCATACTTCCTGCTAAATCAGCGGTTCTCAACCTATGGGTCGTGACCCCATTTGGGGTCGATCGACCATTTCACGGGGGTCGCCAAGCAAGGCTGTCCGCCATTTTTTCCCCTTTTCCGGCGGGTGCCTTACCTCCCTTGGGCTGGGCCAGCTGGTGGTCGGCCTGCTCCGTCTCTGCCGCTTGCCAGCTACGCCTCGGCCGGCGCAGGGGGTGGAACCACGCATGTGCAGCGCTCCCGGGCAGGGAAAGTCCTCAACTTATGACCGGTTGGGTAGTCCTCGACTTACGACCAGTTTAGTCCTCGACTTACGACCGGTTTAGTCCTTGACTTACAACCGGTTGGGGGTCGCAGCATTAAAAAGGTTGAGAACCACTGTGCTAAATCATATATTGGCCATTTTTGCTAGCCATGGGCTGCATTTTATAATTCTGGGGAAAAAATCATATATATTATAATGATCATCCTCATCTTCATCATTTTTCATCAATTTAGCATCCATATCCCATTACATTTTTTTTATTGATTACAGTATGTATCATTAAGTTAGTGTAAAATCTTGGTGAGCTGGAACCAAATCGCCAAGACTGCAAAAGGCTGCCCAGTTGCTTTTCCCATAGAGATGCATTGGGGGGGGGGGGGGGAGGATTTTCCTTCAGAGTTTCCAGTCTGATTTGCCCTATTTTCAAACTTGTTCCTTTTGTTGGCTTCTGTTACCTCATCAAATATGATCCTCTTCTGTTTTGGACAGTTATCCTGCTGGCAGACAGACAGATGGACAGAGTCCTTAGATCCTTTACATAATTTCTTTCCAAAATATAGTAGTGTTGGAATAATTGTGTCATTGAAAATCTGAACATTGGGATTTTCAAAATGAATGTTGCTCAGCTTTTCATTAAGTTTTAATGCGGTTTGAAATTCATAACCTCTCCTTAGTGTGATGCCTGAAATTACCCAATAGTACGGTAGTTTTTTCAATAAACAATTATTTAAGAATCCCTGGCCTACCATACCATGTGAATAAGGTCATTATGCCCTTAATTATTAGATGCAGCATTATATTAATTCTTATGGTGCAGTATATGTTTTTAGCCCAAAGAATTCCAGGTGGACTGGCTAAATGATTTCAAATACTAAAGCCAGAAAAGATTCCAACTGAAGACAAGTAGCAAGAATTCAGTAATTCAGTTTAGGATTTAGTTTACATATCAAACACCAACAAAGTTAAGTGGATGTCTTAAGAACCCTGGATAGTACAGGTTACAGAACAGCATTTCAAACTAGAAATTATTAAGCAGATTGTGTGTGTTTGCTTTTAGTGCAAAGAACTAGACAGTAGTGTTAAGCACTATAATTGCATATAACAGGAGAACATAAAATTTCCCCTAGTAAATGTAGAGCTTCCATAATGAGGGCGTGCCCAGCCTGTTTAAATTAACAGAGATATTTTAATCTTACAGATATCCGGTTTTCTAACCTGGGCCTTTGTATATGACTAGTTTCATGAAAAACAAAGGAATGTAGTTGATAAAAGAGATATGATGGCTTACTAGGAACTTCCCTATGAAACTTAAAATTGGATTTTATAAGAGCAATTCTTCTCAATATCACATCTATGGAACTCCTTGCCCCAAATTATTGTTCTTTATCTTTGTTACCTCAGTATCTGGAGAAAACATCTAATGCAATTACTTCATTGTAGACAGCAGTTCCGTGAAATGGCTCCCGCTTTTTGTGGTCAGTAGATATATTTGGCCTTTTGAGAATATGATACAGGCCCTCAAAGAAAATGACTGCCATGGGGCAAAGGGTCATTGACTTCCAGGGAAGAAATGGTGGACTAATGTCAGATTCAAAAAGCAGACCTGACAACCATAGTGGAATGAAGAGCCAGTGAATAGCCTGATAATTCCTCTCCAGACAGGAAGACTTAAGATTGCCCACAAGTTCTGTTAATATAGCCTTGCAATAAAGTAGAATCAATTCATCTAGTCCTTTTCTTCTCTGGTTTATCTGGGCGGGTTGATATCAACCTTAAACATTCTCCAGATTGGGAGGACCACACAGGCCAAGAGTCTGCCTAATCTGCTTTGTTTGCCCTCAGCATTGCCATATCTCGATTGAGATCCTCAAAGGAAAAATGACAAGAGGAAATGATCCTGAAGCAACAGCAACTCAGAAAAACAGGTACTGTGAATACAGCCATTAGTAAAAGTGGCATATTTTGATTGGTGCTATCTTAACTAAACATATAATGATTTGCAGTATAGTATATTGATTTCACCCAGGAAAACTCTTATACTTATTTTGGATACAGTATGAAATTGCTCCCCGATATTACAGTGATGGCTGAGGTTTCCAGTAGCAAATTCACCTGGGAAGTCCCTTACTCTAGTCCAGACAAAATTTTTAATACTTCTGGGAATGAGTTAGGATATAAATCAAATGAATGAATGAAATTACGCTCATTCCCAGCTCCCTAATTTAGAGGCATACATCTGTGCCAGGAGAATATTCTTATTTTCATGAATGTTTACAGCTTCAGGTTCTGGCTTCAGAAGAAGCCAATCCAACAGCCATGAAACAGCTCTTAACCATCTATTTCTGAGCCTTGAAGAAGTCAGGGCAGGTATCTGCCTGCCTTAAAAACAGCCCCGAGCTGCTGTTTTATGTCTTACAGGAACAACCTTCTGCCTGAGTGCACGCAAGGCACGGAGTAAGTCCACCAAAACAAAAGTAAAGAAGGTCTGAAAAGGATTAATCAGGATTTAAATGAACTGTGCCCCTAGGATTATTGGTCATGAGCTACTTCTTACAGAGCCTCGAGGGACCCTATGGCCAGAACAAGAGCTGCATAAAGACATGCTCTTAACATAATCAATTTCAGTCAACAGAAAGCAACACAATGAAACATAATAAAAGGAACAAATTGCAAAGGGAAGGGTTGGGGGGAAGAATCTTCCACACACAAATATATTTTTCTCTTAATGAAAAATGCCACCATCCTAGTTGTTATTGCTGAGAGGGAGAAAAGTTAAGTCTACCAGAATTCAGTGCAGAAATCTGGGCAGTGTCTACTGGGAACTTCCAAAATAGGTTCTCTAAAAGGAGGGGGGGGAGGATTTAATAGAAGAGAGCACTCCTTGAGGAGCATTTAATTACTGCTCTCATCTCACCTTAGAGTACAATTATCCCATGGAAAAAGAAAAGTTAATCTAGTCTTGCTATTATAGAGAATATTGGCTGGGGATGATGTCCCTTGAAAGATTTGCAAATTCCTCTAAAATCTGCAGTCCAGAAAGTAGATGATTGGAAGCTGACTTTTGCTATGGAATCTGCTCTGGATGATTTTATTAGCAGCTGTGACTATTTTACCCCAAAAGGGTTAAAAACATTCTCAGTTAAAATGATAATTGCTAAAAGACCAGAAGCTGGAAAGTGGTAAATACATAAACACTTCTAAGCCTTTGGAGTTGAACTGGTTTTTCTGATTTTGTTAATTACAATTATTTATGAGTAATAGGATTTCAGGGATTTTGATGCTTACCTTTTAAGCAGATAAAGAGAAGCTAAACAAAAATGTGTTTTCATCAAAACTCAGTTTGCTCCTGGTTCCATTGTGTTTAAATGAAATATCCTTCATGCTGAATCTGAATCCTGGTGATTTCATGGGCAATTTATGTGCTTTCCTTGGCAAGAACATGGAATTGATTTGTTATTGCCTTTTTCTGAGGATGTTAACTCTGAAATCTAGCCTACAACATTGATATCTTTTGGTATTTTCCATTATCCATGTCCAGCTTTGTGAAAAGCACTCATATGTCAGGTATAACTATTATTTTTTAAAATACTAATGTACCCCTGCTAATGAAAATACTAAGAAATAATTAAGCCAAAATAATGTTTAATTTGAAGAGACTGAACATGCAACAGCTACAACATTTGCATGCCCAAGATTCCCAAAATCAGTTTATTAGCACCCTTTCTGTCTAATCAATTTTATAAAAGGTCAAGATTTCAAGAATTGCTGTTCATTTCATCAAATGCATAGAGTGGATAAACTGATATGCATTTGATAAAGTAAGGTCCAACTTCTGTTATGTCAGTTTAACACTAGGTCTTCCTTTCTGAGCTCTCCTTTATGCAGATTCCAAAATAAATTGAGTTTTGTTTTGCTTTTTGCATTTCTATGGGCTTTTCCCCTCTTCCTTGGCAATTATTGTTCCCCAAATCAGTGCTGTGGAGTCGGAGTCGAGGAGTCGGAGTAAATTTTGGGTACCTGGAGTCGGAGTCGGAAGTACAAAAAACTGAGGAGTCGGAGTCGGAACATTTATCTACCGACTCCACAGCTGTGGAGTCGGAGTCGAAGGAAATTTTGGGTACCTGGAGTCGGAGTCGGAGTCAGAAGTACAAAAAACTGAGGAGTCGGAGTCGGAACATTTATCTACCGACTCCACAGCCCTGCCCCAAATATCCCTGGAAGTTTGTTTTATGCTGCTACCCTGGCAAAGGACTGTTTACTGTACTTTTGCAGTAATACTGATGGATTCTGATAGTTGGAGTATACACATCTGAAAGTTGCTAAGATTGAGAAATACTATTTTAAACTCAGTACCTACATCCTGAACATTGAATTTAAAGGGGATACAAGGTGAGGAGAGTCTCCACCATCTGCTCTCCTGATGCAAATAGTATTGGAAACCCCTTTGTTAAGTCTGAGATCAGTAGGAATAGTGACCTCCGGAAATGTTCCATGAAGTTAGGATTCCTAAGCAGGGCTGAAAAAAACTAGTTAGGCGAGGTTCTTTCTGGCAGGTGAAACAGAAAAATGGCCATGGAAGAACAGAGCCCCATGGCTGAATCGGAGGGGGAGATCTGAAGGGGTCAATTTGCAGGTTGCCCAACTTTCTCTGACTCCTTTTTTTTTTACAACCCTGTAATTTTTTAATTTGGAGTAGAATCAGGGCGACTGGATGGAGCTGAGTGTTTACTGGCTGAATGCCCTTCCTGACACCTATGTGGAGTTCGCAGCAGATATTTTTTCTCTGCGCCCTAAGAGAGAAATATTCACCGCTACCTAGGATTGAATTCTCAGGATCCTTCTACTGATACATCATAATGTTTGCATATAAGGGTTTGTTCTCTTATCCCCTGAAAGGCACTACTTTCCACTAGATTGTTTGATCCAGCTTCATGGATCCCATCGCAGACATGACACATTTGACCTATTGCATAATTATCTGCACACAGCAAGTTTGCTTGTGGAACATCGTAAGATGGCAGGGGCAGACACCTAACACAGCAAATTGTATATTTTGTTATTAACATAAATATATATATTTGGCAGCAACGAATATTTTTGTTCAGGGTTAGTTTTTTTCTAGTTAATTTTTTTCCCCATCTGCAGATTTGGGAATTTTCCCAGGAAGGTGAAAATGCTTCTAGTTTCTCAATAGCTCTATTTTGGCTACATAGCCACCACAATTCTGTCTTCAATTTGCTATCAACAGCATAATGAAGGCTATTTCACTTTAGGAAAAGTACATTTTATTTACTAGTAGAAGATCCACAACTAGCCTGCTGATAACACTACTGAGGGTTTTTTTCCCCCTTCTGTTTAATTGTGTCTGATTGTTGGAGACTGCTTGGACAAGTTCCTGCAGTTTTCTTGGCAAGGTTTTTCAGAAGTGGTTTGTCATTGCCTCCTATTAAGGCTGAGATTGAATGACTGGTCCAAGGTGATCCTGCTGGCTTTGTGCCTAAACTAAGACTAGAACTTCCAGTCTCCCAGTTTCAGGCTTGTTGCCTTAACCACTATACCAAACTGGATCTGAGACGTTTTTTATTGGCTCTGAGACATTTTTATTGGCACAGAATTGTTCATCTTTTGTTGAGTGGGAATCAGTTTTCATTTATTCAGTCCAATTAGCTTAAAGATAATTTAAACAACTTGGTTTATTATACACAAGAATAGGACAACAGTAAAACGCCAAAGAATTCTCAAATTCCAAAAAAGCTAAACTCAGACACAGTTATTAGGACTCTTTTTAATAAAAAAAAGGAAAGAATAACAATAATATAAACAATTATATTACTAACATACAAAAGTAGTAGAGTGCTTTGATTCCTTTGTTTAAAAGATGGGACATGCCTATGATCCAGTTGTCTCTCAAACACTGACCAAAGAAAAGATTGTTTTCCTGTTACTGAGCCAATATTTCTCACTAATCTTACAGGCTATTTATTACAGATCAGGTGAAACAATAAATCTCAAGCCATTTTAGAAAGTGTTATCTACTTCCTCAAAAGTAGAATAAGGACAGCTTTATCAAATATATTTGGATGTTCATTTTTCGCCAACATCATCTTCACTGCAATTTGACTTGTTGCCAAAAGGTTGCTGTGAAAATTTCATCATGATACCATTTTACCGTTTCTTCTTTGTTTCTTTTTTGAGCTTCTTGTTCACTGAGATAGCAGCAATTTTGGGTTTCTTGACTACTTCAGCACTTTTTGTTTCAAAGCATTCAGTATCCTGTTAAGTTCATTAAGGAAAACAGAACATTAATGATTTTGTGGATCTTTTTAATTATTTGCTGGTACAGGAGAATGTTGGATAAACGTGCTCACGAATCATTTATAAAATCAAAGTCTTTTTAAGTACTACATGTTTTATACTTATATCTTTTACACAGAAAATTTAATTAAAAAGTTTATTCAGGCTGACCCTAGGTATTTTTTACTTAGAAGAAACTTTTATGTGAATGTCAATTTTTTAAAACAAAACTCTACAGTCTTAACACTGGACATTACCACCTGTATTTTGAGGTCAGGAGTGCTGATCAGCACAGCTTTGTAGCCAAGGTGGGCAAAAAAAAAAAGATGAAAAAACATGGAAGAGTTAAAATCTAACAACTAATAATTAGCTGATTATATAGAAAATAGCAATACTACGCTAAAGACATTGATTCTGAGTCAGGAAAGGGAGAAGGAAGTGCTTCAAAGAATGTAAGTCAAACTATATCAAAGAGAAGGAAAAGTAGCGAAGTTGAGAACAAAGTGAAGGGGAAAAAAGGACTAATAGATGATAGTATAAATTGCTTTACCCAAATAAGACTGAGCTTTGGGTTCTACGCTTCCCAAATCTAGATACTGTCTATCTTCTAGTTTTGGATAGGATTAAACTTGCCAGACAAACTTGCATGCAATTTAGGAATCCTCTTGGATTTTCCAATTCTACCTGAAAACAGGGGTTTTGAACAAATCCATCTTGTACACCAATTGTACCCATTTCTGGATCAGGAAGCCCTATTCATGAACAGTCATGCCTTAGTCACTTCCTGACTGGACTGTTCAATTCATGCTATATGAGGCTCTCCTTAAATACTATCAAGAAGCTACCATATTTCCCTGAAAAAAGACCGGGTCTTATATTATTTTTTGCTCCAAAAGATGCATTAGGGCTTATTTTCAAGTGATGTCTTATTTTTTATGTACTACAATCTACATTTATTCAAATAATGTCAATAATATTATTTATATTTAATTATATAATATTTTTTTAATTAAATACGTCTGTCTGGTTGACGATCTTAACTGGGGCTTATTTTGGGGGTAGGGCTTATATTACTGAGCATCCTGAAAAATTATGCTTGGGCTTATTTTCCGATTAGATCTTATTTGGGGGGAAAATATGGTATACCTAGTCCAAAATGCAATGGTATGTATAATTATGAATGCACCAGGGTACTCTATACAATATCATTACTACACAATTGCATCGGATATCTATAACTTCCAGGTGAATTTTGCTGTGCTGGTTATCACCCATAAAGCCCTTCATGACCCAGGCTTTGTTACCTGTGGGGCCACCTATCTCTGATGGTTTCTGGCTGACCCATGGGATCTGACAGGGTGGGCATGCTTTGGATCACTTCTATGAAACACTGCCACCTAGTGGGACCAGAGAAGCATGCCTTCTCTGTCATAACACCTGCCCTTTGGAACAGCATTATCATCTGAGATTTGGATAATCCCGATCATGTTGACTTTCTGTAAGTCCTTTAAAAATCTTTATAGACTATAATCTATTAATTCATGATGTGTTATTTGTTTTGTGTTAACAAAGATTAGGATGTGTCTGAAATTAGCAGAACACTGAATGTAGACTATCCCATTTGAGACTGATATTTTTAGGTTTCATCCATGCAAACTTTAAGACTTCAGTATCAGCTTCGGTTTTAAATATTCTCTCCACCTTCTCTCTAGCCTACTTTGGTACATAGGGCCTGATAAGTTTACAAAACTGGTGGGAAAACTTTGGAAAGATATGGAGAAAACAGTTTTCTTCTGTTGGAACCAAAGAATTGGAGGGAGGGAGAGAGGGAGAGGGAGAGAGAGAGAGAGAGAGAGAGAGGGAGGGGCAGGGAGGGAGGGAGGGGAGAGAGATCATACATATTCATGATATTTTAGAGGAAGCTCAATTCACAGATTGCTTTCCCTTATTAAACAAGTTTTGATATAAATATTTTTTTGGATTCTAAAGATGTCCACAATTAATGTATGCCAACTGGAAAAAAAAAACTATAGAAAACTGGCACAGAAATCTATGCTGATTTTAAGCCTCTTAGAAAGCAATGACGATTTTGCTCTGCTGGAAAGGGAAGAAGAGCAACCAGTATCTTCATAATCAATGAACTTGGCTGAAATCTCTCTTAAGTTACAGGGCTATGGCAATTTGCGTATGTGTCCTTCCAAGAAATGATAGAGGACTCGCATGCCAAGGTGTATGATTCACCCACAGGAAACTTCAATCCTTTGGACAAACAGAAGCAAAAGCATTTATCATTCAGAGACTTAAAGGGCATAGTTTAAACATTCCTCAATGAAGAAGAGAAAACATGGAAACAGATAAAATTACTATGGTAAGTAAAGAATAATCATGCTTCCTTTTAATAATCAGAATGAATTGGAAATAGTGCATAGCAAAGAATGATTTTGAGACTTTAGAAAGAGTACAGAGAAGAGCAACAAAGATGATTAGGGGACTGGAGGCTAAAGCATATAAGGAACGGCTGCTGGAATTGGGTATGTCTAGTTTAATGAAGAGAAGGACGAGGGGGGACATGATAGCAGTGTTCCAATATCTCAGGGGTTGCCATAAAGAAGAGGGAGTCAAGCTATTCTCCAAGGCGCCTGAAGGCAGGACAAGAAGCAACAGATGGAAACTAATCAAGGAGAGAAGCAATCTAGAACTAAGGAGAAACTTCCTGACAGTGAGAACAATTAACCAGTGGAACAACCTGCCTCCAGAAGCGGTGAATGCTCCAACACTGGAAGTTTTTAAGAAGAGACTGGACAGCCATTTGTCCGAAATGGTGTAGGGTTTCCTGCCTGAGCAGGGGGTTGGACTCGATGACCTCCAAGGTCCCCTCCAACTTTATTACTACTACTACTACTATTGTCTGTCTGCAGGAGATTCCCAGGATAACGTAAGGCCCAATCGGGTATAATGAGAATTCTGTTTGCCTGACTCTTTTCTGCAGCCCACTGATTCTTACAATCTCAAGGAATTCAATTTTGAGTATTTTTAAAATTACAATTTAACATTTAATGTAATGTCAACCCCAACAGAGAATGAACATATCTTTTGAGATATTAGTTTGATGGTAGTTTTCCAATGTCCTCCACAGAATCAAATTACTCCTATCTAATATAACCTTAATATCATTTTATTCTTAAAATTTATGCAAGAAAACAACTTTAGGTTGTCCTACTCTCTGCCCATTATGTTTTTTAATATGCAGACATGAAATTGGCTAAACCATGAACTGTATCCAGTAGTTCTGCAGGTGCCTTCCTAACTCAACAATATACAGTTAACCAAGTTTCAAGCATCTCAAAATTAAATAGTTTAAGTGGGTGTACATCTATGTATGCTGTGTCAGGTTTTATAGGGGGGGAATAAACAAGGTTTATTTCTTTAAAAGGAAGAAAATATAAACTAGCATCTGAAAGATTAATACATTTATAAAATATAAATCTTCATGGTAACTCTATATTAGTTAACTACAGGGCTAATTCCTATGTGAAAAATTGTAGCTTATGGAATAAGTTCCTGCTATTTTTAAAGTATTATAGCTGCATCATATTCTGGCATTTGCTTTTCACTGAGGAAACTTGATGTGTTTATTATTTGCAGGAAAGTTGACTTAGTTTACATTCAAACAATAAAACTGTTTTCTTTGCTATTAAATAATTCATAATCGCGAAGTCCTCAGCTAGTTGGCATAATACTCAGCATTTGGGGCTAAATTAAAACAATGTATGCTTGCTGAAGACAAGTGCAAAGGAAGAAAAAACAGTCCTGCAAAAAAACATGGATACCTGGAATAAATTTGATAGCAGGAGGGAGGGAGACTATTTTTTTTAATCACCAGTTACAAACACACAATTATGTCATCAAATGCACAAGGTTAGTCTTATTCAAAATTTGAATTCTGAAAATCCTGCTTTAATTCTGAAGAGGCCCAGAGATTGGTGAGGTAGCCACATTTTGGAACCAAATAAAAGTGACAATTACAGAATAGTGATGTTGTCAGTGGTGTATTGGGAAATGAACTATAATCTTAACCAGAAGCTTGAACTTCTGGTTACAATAGTATTGTGCTAATTGTACCTGGAGACCACTGTTGACCTCTGAGGATACTAGAGGTAGTCTCTTATGCGGATGTCAAAATACACATTTTTAAAAATGGGCAAAAATCTTTAAATAAGGCCAAGGTTTTATAGGATTTCAGCATTCATGCTGAATGTCTTGCAAAATTTCAGATGGGAACACTAAAATTGTGTGATATTTGATGAGCACTCAAGATACTGGTCAATTAAATAATTTTCTTCAAATTATTTTGGGGACCAACAGAAGCCATCTGAGAGAATTCATATATGCTATAGTGCTTGCAAGTGCTACTATTTTGCTAACCCTTGGAACTAGGTTATATCCTCTAATGCCTTCAATGCTGATGTATTAAGCTGCAAAAGTAAAATGCGGGCAACTATTGCATTAATCAACCTCTCACTAAACTATATTTTTATTAAGAATTTTTCAGAATAGGAAAAGGAAAAAATACAAGCACAAAAAAGAACAAAGGGAAAAAGAGGTAAAATAAAAAATAAAACACAGTGGATAAACAGGGAATTATAAGCATTAAGAATTGTTAAAATGTTCAATATTTCACTGATTAGGCTAAGTAACTGAATATACTATATCAATATAAAAATTTCAAATTGTTAAAATCCAAATAATATGAATATCAATAACAAGTCAACACATCATAAATCATAAAATTAATTCCTACACAACCTATTAAAAGGTTTAATAATTACTCCCCCCAAATTTTCAGTGTAGTACCAGCCTTTTAACAGTCTTAGCATTCTAAAATGATTTTCGAATTGGATTAAATTCTGTATCCAATTTACTTTCAAAATTATTTCAGACATCAAGATGTATTAATGTCTAATGTACCCAGAAAATATAAAATTCTTAATACTTTTGAGGTAAAAATAATTCAACAATGATCTTAATTTGTAAGATTCTATTATATTTCTTTCTGTTTATTATTTCTTTTCTTATATTTTAGAAATCCTATCTTATTTGTAAAGCTTGAAATAAGTGTGTAACTTCCTCAGCCTGGTGCTTTTTCCAGTTGTATTGGAAATCCTTGCACTGGATGGCCAGTACATTGACTAGGAATTATGGGTGTTGAGAGAGAACACTGGCTATTGCGGAAGATTGCTGAGATTTTCATTTGTTACAATCCTACCATTTCATATTCTCAGGTTCTATTAATATAGAAAATATAATAAAAAATTAAAAATAAAAGGTCAGCCAAATTTTGACAAGAGCAACTCCCATTCATGATATGCAACTACTTTTTGTACAAGAAGTATGTAAGAAAACATAACAATAACCACAGTCTTGCCTAACACTCATGTGTCCACAAGTTGTTACAACCTGGATTTTTGCCAAGCTAAAAATAAAATGCCACTGTGTTTTCCCCCAATCTGGAATCCTTTGCTATATCACTTCCTGGCAATGAGATGAAGTTTTCAATTAAGAACGGTCTTCTCAGTTTGCCAGATATCCATATCTAGCCTGCCATCTCTTTCCTTATATTAATTTACTGCAATGATTGTCACTGAATTCGATTAAATCTATTTATTTTGCTCTCTTCTTTTCCCATAAAAAAGAACACAGACAGATGTGGAGAAGACCAAAAGAAATCAGAGTGTGGATGAGAGCCCTTATAAGAGTATTGGAGGAAATAAAAGTATCTGCCTTCAGAAGTGTAAAAATGGCAATAAGTTTGGTGGAGTAAAAATGGAAATAGATGATGACTGATGAAATGAGAAAAAAGAAGAGACAGAATGGGGGGGAAAAGGAAGTAAAAAGAAATGAAAATGCTGGCTTGGGCTACACTGAGTTTCAGCATAAGCTGTAGCCTGTATTGGCTTTGATTAAACCCAATTCTGCCATGTGCTTTCTCTCGAAGATAATATAAAAAAGTGTGGTCACCTTCAGCTAAAAAAGGTTCCACATTTCTATTCTAAGGAAACAGCTGCAATTGTCAGGATGCCATGGACTTCCTATCATGCACAGAGAGTCCCTAATAGATTAAAAAAAACTGCTCAACTGATGTCTGTCTCTTTGTCCTCTAAAGAATGAAAGAAAAAACAGCATATTTGAGAGAAAAAAATCAGGTAATGATGTGATCGTTGCCAAACTGGCAGTTAGTAACAATGCCCAGCTGTAGTAGCGCGGTCATAGACAAGAAATGCTTACCATTTTATATGTCTTTGGAACAGGGAGGATTATCGCCAGAACACAAATGAGCTGGAAAATGGCACCAAAGAAAAGCCCATAGTGTAAGATGTTTTCCATAAAGGTAGGCTCTGGGATTTCAGGGGGTGAAAAATCCAACTCAGCAGCCATAGTGAAGTCCTTAAGTACACTGCCAACAAAATTGGACTGCCTTGTTTCTGCAAAGAAAAATTCCGTTAAAAACAGTAACTGTGAGAGGGACCTTGGAGTCCTAGTGGGCAATCACTCGACTATGAGCCAGCAGTGTGCAGCAGCAACTAAAAAAGCTAATACAATCCTGGGTTGTATAAACAGAAGTATAGAATCAAGAACACGCAAAGTATTAGTACCGCTTTATAAAACCCTAGTAAGACCACATCTGGAATACTGCAGCCAATTTTGGTCACCATATCACAAAAATGAAGAGGTTAGACAGTCACTTGTCTGAAATGGTATAGGTTCTCCTGCTTGAGAACTGGACTAGAAGACCTCCAAGGTCCCTTCCAGCTCTATTCTATTTTAAATATGCATTTTTTTCATAAAGCCATAATCCTCATTCAGGAACTCTGTAGGGCACAAAATGCTGAGGCAAATAATCAGAATGCCAAGTCTTAGAAATCTCAGCTAGCATGCGCTTTGAAATTTAGTTCCACGGAAGTCCAACAAACATGTGGAACAAGTTAGATTGGCAAAAGCTATTCTATTCCTCCTTGGCTACCAGTGGTCCATTTCTGGGAATGATCAAAAATACCAGGTATAGCCTTCAATTTTTTTATACAAAAAGCAAGCTTCCCTGGAATACCTGCTTAAAAGCAGATCTCAGAATTTTAATCCAAACATTTAGAGGGTGAATAAAACTATGGTGATGTGATAAGTCAGAATTCGCAAGCACAACACAACACAAATACATCACAGAAGTACAAGAAATAACTGAACAGTATCAAATAGGAATTTGATAATAGTAGTAGCAGCAGCAACAAAAGCTTCATTTAACATTTATTCTCTCCATGCTGATTCTTATAACATTTTCCTGTTTTGGAGGCTGGACAGCATCTTTCTAGGCTCAGCACTCACCAAAGGCACTAGAACTTTTGGTTTTGTAGTTTTGCCATCTAAGTATTATATATAAAAAAACTCAAGAATTACTTTAAAAAATAATGATTTAAAAAATAAATCATTAAATCTCTATCAATGGAAGCAATTTAAATAGTTTAATCAAAGCAGTCTTAAAATAGGAAGAGCAGAGCCAACTGTATATGACCAAAAATTAAGTTTAAAAAGTCATCTGCCCAAATGCCAAGCTCATTTTTCAAATAAAAATCTCTTAGTGACATTTATTTATGAAGAGATACATTTTCTTCTCTCTTACTTTTAATCCCCCCATTGTTAGAGGTTACTTTAAAAAAATATGTCTAACTAATAAAAACACAGCAGTTGACTTTTTCCTTCTGGGAAAGCATTAGACTAATTGCCAGTTATTAAATAGACGAAATTCAGGATTTCATTAAGGCGGTTACGCGAGAAAAAGAAGAAAAACATTAGAAATGCGAAAAACTCGTTCTCGCACAGATCAGTGAAGGCTGGCTGGACTAGAGCTAGAATAAAAAACGCTCAGGACGAAAAAAATCTTTTTTTCTCTCCCTCTCAAACGAGGGGCTAGAGTCTCCCCCCCCCCACCTCCCAAGATTTTCAGGAATCTCATCAACCTCACCCAGCACCCCTCTTACCTCCAACTCAAATCCAATCTCGTTCCCGGAAGCGCTTTCGATTCCCCAGGAAGTAATTCCTCCCTTAGCAACGGCCGGTAGCAACGTATTGCCCAAATAGCGCCGCCCCTTAATTCAATCGCTCTCTCGCTCGCTGCGAAGTTTTGCCAGACTTATTTCTCAGACCCGATGGATTCGGAGCATCGCCAACCAGGGGAAACGGATTAAGGGGAAGAACCGACCCAAATATTATGAAACGGGGTCCTTGTGGCTCCTACACCGAGGCATGGGCGAAACAGCTGGAGCTGTGGTATTGCCCGCCCTATGGATTGCGTTCCTGTTTCCTTGTTTGACCTTAAGACATTGTTTTGGGTTGAAGCTGGGAAATCAGATCCTACGAAACGGAATAGAATAGAATAGAAAAGAGCTGGAAGGGACCTTGGGGGTCTTCTAGTCCAGCCCCCTACTCAAGCAGGAGAACCTAGTGCAAATCTAGAATAGATGGAGTGCTACCAGCCAGAACTCTGGGCGATAATTCTCTTTTACTCCTTGACAGATTTGGTTAGGAAAAAAAATGGAGAAAACACTAGAGAAGCAGGTGCTTGCAAAGAAGGTAGAGTGTTATCCTACATTCCTTACTCTGCACTTCTTCCAGAATTATGAGAGAGAAAGATGGCACATTAAAGTCCTTTTGATGAGTTTTGGAAGTAGAATTATTGGTTTTCTGGAATTCTACATGGTGGGCTTAAGACATATTTAGGCAAATTGTGAAATCAGTTAAGAATGACTTATTTTTCTTTTTATATTTATTCAAACATATAATATCTAGACATCACAAAGATCCTTGATTTATCCATAAGATGTAAAAAGTTATAAACAAACATAAATACATACACATGACCCAAGGTATTTTGTAGTTTTGACTATCAAGTGGCTATAAATTGCAATAGATACTTTTATTCCTTTTTTAAAGTCTTATTTTATCTGGCCAGTCATGAATTTGACAAATTATATCTTTAAATGTCTGGAAAGCATCTGGTGAAAACAGGATACCCAAAAAAAGAGGTTAACACCATTATGATTTTGCTGACAGCTGTGGTTGAGATGTTGTGACTAATGCAAAATTCTGGGTAAATGATAAAACCAAGAATGCAAAGATGTACTCAACCCAGCTAATACAACTTAGCTTAAACAAAGTGTCACGGCTTTGGTTAAATCATTGTTAAATCATTGTTAAACAGTGACATCTGCTGTTGAACAGTAATAGCCATTCTATTCTCCACAAGTATATTTCTTCTTAATATTTTTTGCTATTTTTTTTTGCAAATAATTAAACATCTCTTGCTTAGGTAACAGAAGCTTCTATTTGATTTAATTGCACTTTTGATGACCTCATGAAAACTTGTAGGAGACAACAATAATCAAAATAACAATGTAAAGCTCTGCTCAAAGAATACTCATGTATTAAAAAAAGATACTGGACATTTATTATGGAACATACAGAAAATCTTTAAGAAAAAAAGTGGCCATGAAACAAAAATGTCCCATCCTAAATTAACTGTTCTTTGCCTCTTTTAACATGTAACAAATTTGTGTTTTATTAAAAAGAGAAAAATCCTTCAGAAAATTGTGCATTCAAGATCTCAAAAAGGCACAAGAGTCTAGGAATGTGGTTCTAACTGTTGCACCAATGGTTTAGCTATAACAAAATATACAGAATAATCTTTGACTTTGGCGCTATTATTCACATAAGAAAACATCCAGATTTGTTAGAGTTCTGTTTCCTCTATACCTCAAAACTATACGTACGATGAACTAATTCTTTTTCTCATTCTTGTGTTTATCTTTTAAAAGAGTTGCACAGGTCTGTCTATATCTCTGTTATTAAATCTCTGTTTTGGATAGCTTGTCTGAGTGCATATTAAGTAGAAATCAGAAGACTAGAGGGATAATTAATTTATTTCTTGAATTTGTATACCATCACAGTCCCAGCAATTCTGGATGGTTCACAAAGTAAAGACATAGGAAATAACAATAAAACAGTACAACAATAAAGACAAATGAACCAAAAGATAGCAAAACCAGACAATGAGAATCACATACACACTACTCAGAATGGGCTTTAACTACCATAGTCAAAGGTTAAGGCAAAAAGCCAGGTCTACAAGGCCTCCAAAACACCAGATGGGTGGAGCCACAGAGAAGTTACATTTCTGGGATCCAAACAGATTTCATTGTTTAATCAACAGAACTTGTCAGAACAAACTGGCCAGATCCAATGGGCGACAGGTGGTCCCTCCAGTAACCATGGCTTACAGTGACAGCAAAAATCAATATATGATAGTCCTCGACTTACAACAATTCGTTTAGTGACCTTTCAAAGTTACAATGGCACTGAAAAAATAACATAACTGTTTTTCACACTCATGACCATTGCAACATCCCTGTGGTCACGTGATCAAAATTCAGATGCTTGGCAACTGACTCATATTTGTGATGATTGCAGTGTCCTGTTGTCATGTGATCACTTTTGCAATTTTCTTACAGAATCAATGGGGAATTCAGATTCACTTAAAAACTGTGTTACTAACAACTGCAGTGATTCACTTAACAATTGTGGCAAGAAAGGTCGTAAAATGAGGCAAAATTAACTTAATAAATTCACTTAGCAACATAAATTTTGGGCTCAGTTGTGTTATAAGTTGTGGACCACCTTACATAGGATAGAAAAAGTATTTCCTGTTTTCTGTTTTGTGCCACTTAATAATGGCTCTGAAACTTCCAAAATACAGGTACTTCTTAACTTACAACAGTTCATTTAGTGACCATTCAAAGTTACTGTGGCACTGAAAAAGTGACTTATGACTAGTTTTCATTCTTGCAACTGTTGCAGCATCCCCAGGGTCACGTGATCAAAATTCAAATGCTTGGCAACTGACCCATATTTATGATGGTTGCAGTGTCCTGGGGTCATGGGATCATGTTTTGCGACCTTCTGACAAGCAGATTCACTTAACCGTGTTACTAACTTAACAACTACAGTGATTCCCTTAACAACTATGGCAAGAAAAGTCATAAAATGGGTCAAAATTCACTTAACTAATGTCTGACTTAACAACAAAAATGTTGGGCTCAATTGAGACCGTTAGTCAAGGACTATTGGTATACATCTTCAATATTGCTCCAAAAACCAACAGAATGAGATGAAGAAAGCTCAGAAATTACCTCAGTCAAATGGAAGAAGATATGGAGGAAGCGTTCAAGAGGTCTCCGAAGAAACTCTTCTGGTGATGTTTTGTCCAGTTGAGGCTCCAGCCCTGACAATTAAAAATGCTAATGAAATTTTAGGTTGCATCAACATAATTCTACTGTCCAAATTAAACAAAATATTTACTAGTAGTAATTAATCTTGCTTATGCTTTCCTTATGGAATATGTGGAGTAATGTCACTCACAGTTTAAGAAAGATGCCCCCAAATTACAACATATAGGAGGTTACAGAAATGGTTAAGGGTTAATGGTTAAGTAGAAAGTTGAGATGAGTAAAATGTGACATTTGTCGTGTTCAAATATGTGAAGACTGCCAGATTTTGATAGAGATTTTTGTTGATTGCTGCTGTTGCTTCAGAACATAGGATGAAAATTAATAGGTTCAGAATTGTACAAAAACAGGATTATAGCTAAATGCCATGAAGAAATTGTTGACAGTAGTAAGTATTTTAATAAAGGAATAAACTGACATGGAAGGGTTTTTTTTTTCCTTTTAAAGTAGAGGTTAGATGCCCACTTTTCTAGAAGGTTGGACTGGATAATCTCTAAAGTCTGATTAAATCCTATTGTAATACTTCAGGATTTTTCCTTGCTCATATACTGTTGCTATTTGCAAAACACTAGTGCGTGTTCATATAATCACAGCATCAAGGCAAAAGAAGATAATTCTGATAATTTACAGCAATACAATATATTATAGAAACAAATCTCTTTACAAAAAAGGGAGGAGGTGATACTAATGGTTAATTTTCCATCATAGTTGGCTTCCTTGTTAAAAATGGGTGTTTTTCAGAAATGCAAAATTTACCAGTAGCAAGTTGTTATTTGTTCTATCCAGTGGTGATGATGATAATTTGCATGTCAGGCACCTCATACCCTCCACCGATGCCTGTTTGTGATTCTCTTTGTAAGATAAGGGATGCTAAATACGGCTTTTTGGAATGGTTGGTAAGTAATTGATTCTCTGACGTTCAGGAATTTGCAAGTTGGATGAAGACATGAAAGTATAAAAGACCAGGAGACTCCTATAGTTCAAAAAGCTGGATGAATTCTCTCCATTTCATCAAATACCACAGCAGAAAAATTTACAAGAAAGGAAATCAGTTTATAGACCTGAAGGTACACCATTTCCAAAGGAAACTGTAAGTTGATACAATTAATTTTGTTATTTTTTCATAGATACAGTATCAGTTTCATGGTGTAAAAATGAAATTGTAGAAGATTTTGTAGACTGAATAAGATTATAATTCTAGGTATACTGACTTGAAAATTAACTACACTTTCTTCAATCAAATTTCAATAAGAATTCTTAGCACTAGGATGTAAATTACAGAGACGAATAATAATAATTGGATTCTGATAAATCCAATATAAAATCTAGGATAATATTTCCCAGAAATATTATCTAAATTATTATCTAATTTAGATTTAAGTACTTAAAAATAGTTAGAGATACCAATTCTTTAAAAATAACATTTGTCCTCAGAAAATAAGTAACTATTTATGCTTTTATACTAGAAGAAAATGCTGATGGGCAAAAAGAAAAGGAAGTTATAAATATGTTATTTAGAAAGTAAAGTATAAAACTGAATAAACTTCCATCTGGTACTTAAAAACGTACGAAGCATAGGCAAAGCATTGTAGTCCTCTCCTAGCCCACATTTTTAAAAATCAATCTCCGTTTATCTCAAAGTAGATTGGGACTACATTCCTTATGACATGCATTTATTCACAGTGCAATCCTAATACAGTATGCACTTCATGGGGAACAATTCCTATTGATTCAGCGGAGGTTACCTTTGAGTTACAGAACTGCTTTGTAAAAAGTACAGAAATATTGTATAATGTCAATGACACAATAATTTAGTGACGTCTCATATTTTCTTTGTCTTATTATTTTCTCTACAATTACAATATGCAAGTGCTTAAAACTATGTCAGAAGTGCAATCAACTAATAGGGATAGATTTATCTTTTGGGATATCTATTTCAAAAGGAGATTTTCCTGTTTATGCCCTCTGCTGCTTAAGGAATTTGGTAGCATCTTTTCCAACTAACACATTTTATTAAAAAACATAGATTATGCTTCTGATGAAGGGAGTTGTGCCTTTTAATACGATTAGTTGGAAAAGGTTCCAAACTCCTTGTGATTTTTGCCACCACAGAGAAACATGGCTGTCTTACAATTTCTGCGACTTTAAATTCTCAAAATGGAAATAATAATACTATAGCATCTTTGGTTCTGAAAGGCAATAAAGTTCGGTTAGGGCTATCAATTACCCCTATGTAGGAAGGGAAATATTTAAAATCCTGTCTTTTTAGTTTCTGAAGTTGCAGAATGATTGGATCAAACCTCCCTCTTAATATAAGTCATTTAACAGCTTTTTAGAAAACTTAACACTCAACTGCAGGAATGGGCTGGGCAAGGGAGGGGGTGTGTGGAGGCTTCAGATATAGCCGTGCCTGTGCTATCATTTTTAACTGCACAAATAAAAAGACATTGAAAGGATAGTCTGTAGTGCAGAGGTCTCCAACTTTTTGGGCACCAGAGACCGGTACCGTGGATAAAGGTTTTTCAATGGACCAGAGGGGGTGTGGTTTTGCATACTGTCTGCATCCCATGAATGGGGCTTTGCTTATTTTTGCGGTCCGGTTGCTGGCATTCTGTGGACCAGTACTGGTCCATGGACCAGGGGTTGGGGACCCCTGCTGTAGTGTGATCCTAGTGATTTTATGAAGATGTCTATGTAGTTTTCTTGGCAAAAATACAAAAGAGATTTCTTATGACTTTCTTCTGGGATACCTTTTCAACATCCCAATCTTGCCTACATCCCCAGTGAAAGAATTAAAAAAGGGAAAGATATCCTGAACTGTTGCTCAGTTCCTGGTGATTGAATCCATTCAGTTTTCTTGTTTGGTTTACAACCTAGATCAGCTATATGCTGCTACCTAGATTCTCTCAAATTGATCACAGGATGATTTATACTTCTATAGTCTAATATAAAATAAGAATGGAGACAAGAATTGATGATGGAAAGAGAGAGCAATAGATTACACAGTTAAAACATAGGAGCCTAAAACCTGAGCTTTAAATTGTTTAAATGGTTTTATTAATCTGCATCCCTCAAATCCTGGTATTGGAAGTATCAAAAGTACTCATAAACTTAGGGCAGGCTGCCTGGAATTTTTGACTATAACAATGAGTTGCCTAAGAAATGAATTTTCTCCCCCCTCCTTCAGTAACTAGCTCAGTTAAAAGTCATTTCTGTTCTGAACTAGCAGATATCTTGCTTGAAGTGTATCCAGCTAAAGATCTGCTTTAAAAAAGCAAAAAAGACATAGGGATATTTTTGAGACATCATAGCATTGTTCATAAAATTTTCCTTTTATTTCTGAGGTGAATGCAGTTGCCCGTTTTGCCAAAACAGCTAGAACCTCACATGATGGAAGATATAAGGGGCTGGAAAAACAATGAAAATAGTTAAAATAGGAATCTACAAAGCAGCACAATAAGACTAAGGATGCTCAGTAGCTGTAGAACTGAATGTATGTTCTTTGGATTCCATCTCAGTTTATGCAGTGTGTTTTGGGACTCTGATCACAACAGTTCTGTGAACTGGAACATTGTTGATGGTCCTATTTGCATTTTTTAATTTCTGGAATTGAACAGCTTTCTGTAGCCACATTTGTCAACAAGAGAGATCCTAGTAGAAATCAATATCCTTTCTCTCCTATCCATTCACATGCTTGATTGAAGTACAGAAGGGATATTAATGCTCTACAAGATACAGGGTTTTACTGGAATTTTAAGTTATTGAATTGAGATTATTGAGATTAGTAAGGAGAGAAAGCTCAGTTGACTTACAACAGATCTGAAAAACACTGAATTGTTATCTCTGTGGTGATTATTTTCAAGTGCCACAATTAATCCCAAATTCTTATTTTATGTTGCAGCCTGCCCTAGAAGACATTAAGATGTTGGACAGAGCTACTCCTTTCCTTTTCCTCCACTTTGTCATGAGTTCCTTTTCTTCTCCTCTCTATCCACCACTCAGGTAGTTGATCATCGCTATTAATTTTTGGCTACTCAAAATGTAAGTTGAACCCATCGGTTCCTTTTCCCCATTGGAAAAGTCTGTCTTGGATAGTAAGTTTCTTGCTGCTGGAGGAAGCTAGTCCATCTCTAAAGATAGTACATATACCGGTATTTACAAACAGAAGGGTCCTCTCTGTAGTAACATGGCAATGTGCCAAGCACTATACAATATAAGCTTTTTTGGAACTAAGTTAAAATGCTCGTTTCTCCATTTGATTTTTAATACAGATTAAAATAGTTTATATTTATCAATATTATTTATTGATCTGTAGATTACTGTGCTTTATGATGTATGAAATATTAGCTAATGATTTATGTATAACCTTTTCCCTCAGATCTCGATGTGTCTTTCTTCATTTTATCCCAATATCCACAATCCTATGCAATGGATTGGGTTGACTGGAAAAGATGGATTGACCTCAGAGCACTCAATAAGCCCCCAAATGAGGACACGTAGCAATATTTTCCCTCCTTCTTCTAGGAATGTCTAATTGTTACTTCGGTGTGCCATGGGATGAGAAATATTTTGCCTTATTCTGATTGTTTTTAATGTTGTTGCTTGTTGCTTTAGGTATAATCCACTATCCATTTCTGGCAAAGCAGGGAGCTTTCAACTACAAGAAAGTAGTCCTGTGCACAAAAGCCACGATCTTTCAGTAGAAGAGCAAGAAGAGAATTTTCTCAGCCCTGCTGAAAAAAGGTGGGTATATATGAATGTCAGAATAAGTAACACGACCTTAGCTGTGCTCAAATCAGAGCTAAGATCCATCTACTTAGGTGCCCTATTTACTCCAAATGGCCAACTTCTCAGAATGTCACCAACAGATTATGAGGTCTGGCTCCATGAAAGAATGCAGAAAATAGTATTTATAGTTGTGAAACTGAGAGCCCCTAAGGTACTACATGATGTCAAATTTCTTTTTAAGAACTTCAGTTAAAATTGTTTAGACATGTTTACACTTTTTCTTGCCTTTAAAATTTAGCAATTAGAAATACATGAATTCACAACAAAGATCAAAATAAATGATTCAAAACAAAACCAACAAAACAAACCAGTTAGGACACTGGAAAATCTATTTGGCCTGTCTTGGGAAGAATTCCAGACCCAGCACTCCTGTGGAAAACATCCTCTTTTGCCATTGAACTTTTTTAGGCGCTACAACATATAAAAAGGGGACATATTGGTGATCCTTATTTTGACTTCATAAGTTCCAGGAACAAATTATACGTAAGAAAGAATGCAGTGAACTCATTTTTATTTAGCACTTTACTTGTTATCCAAAAGGAATAGAAATTGGAAATGCATAGAACTTCCCCTTTCAGGATAGTGTAGCTTTGAAGGTATATAGATCTGCCTTTTCCATTAACAAGAATTGTTCTTATGATGCTCCTTTGCAAGTGGGTACTGCATCAGAATGACATGCATTTATATTTCATTAGACTCCAGCGTCATGCAGATGCCATATTCACTGACAGTTACCGGAAGGTCCGAGGAAAGGTATCAGCACGGAAGTTATTACAGGGCATAGTTGGAAAAAGACTTAGGTAAGTGTAATGACTATACATTATTTACCATAACTTTGTAGCTGTTAAAACTCTACTTGACTGTCCATTACAGAGACAGGAAGATAATCCTGGTGGTGGTGACAAATTCTTACAACCACAACAGATATTTTTCTGATCAGACATGGCCAGAAATATAGCTCAGTTAGCAACAAAGAAAGAGTTATTATAAAATGTGCTATATATTTCAAGTGATTTGAATTATTCACCAGAGGAAATTTGAATTGATGTAGTATCTTAACTGAAGCTCTCATTTCACTCTCTATTTCCTTGGAAAAATCTAGGCCAAACCTGATATGTAATATAAAAATATTTATCTTTCTAATCCAAATAAATATTTATAACTATTTCTAGAGGAGTACTATAGAAAGAATTAGACTTTCCTATTAAGATGTTAAAATCTGCAAATATCTCAAGATAGCAAACTGTGCTCAGATGTTAGACCAGAGGTCCCCACCCTTTTGGGCACCAGGGACCGGATTCATGGAGAAAGCTTTTTCCATGGACCGGAGAATGCGTGGTTTTGTGTGCTGCCTGCATCCCATGGATGGGGCTTTGCTTGTTTGTGCGGACCGGTTGCTGGCATGCCACAGCCCAGTATCCACGGTCCATGGATCAGGGGTTGGGGACCCCTGTGTTAGACTACAATGTCATCTATGAACAGTCATTAGATTGTGGAATTTGCATTAGAAGAAATAAACGTTATTTTAGCTTAAGTAATTGTCTTCAAAAAATAGCTATGTTAAATAATAACTTTTTCAAGACCAATTTATGAGGCTGGTAGTCAAGCAGGAATAGCTCTTGCCTAGGACCCCTGACTCATGCCTTCCTCTGTGGTGTGTTTCTCTATGGCAATCATTTTGGTTGTTTTCTAGGAAAGGAAGCCTGGGAAATGAGCAACGTGAAATCTTGACTAGACGCCAGTCTGATAGCATTATGATGGATAGCCGCTACCACCAACAGATGGTACTCAGGAATTTCTTGGGAGCAATGTTACAGAATCAAAGGTAAGTAGTTTTATAAAAACAAAACAATCACATTCTGTAACATACAGTACATTTGAATGTGCAACTGCTACTTTACCGACTTGTATAGCATATATAGTAATGACTGCAACAAAAACACATTCTAATGAGTTGTAATTTGTCCATATCTCTGTTCAGTGTACTTCAGTGCGCATTCAAAGCTTACTCTATATGTTAACCCTGAGTAAATTGCAATATATTAAGGTGATTAATCATTTAATTCTACTTGTATTAGAACTGCTTTTAGTTTTTAACATGGAAAAACATAATTTGCATAACTTTCTGGCGTCAGTATTAATGGAAATCATCTCTACCTAGACAACCTAGTCAGATGGCTTAAGTTCAAAACATTTAGAAGGAGAAACTGATTCCTCATTACTGTTCAAAAAAGGGACAAATAAACACAGCCTTTATCTTGGTCAGAGATGTGCTCTGTTGCTGGAGCCTAGTACCTTATCTTGGAAGCAACTGTGTTCCACTGAAAGCAGCCACACTTTTGTCACACTGAGATCTCTTGTTTTCTTTCCCAGCCCTCAAGATGTTGATAATGACAATTTAGAGGATTTTACCAGTGTTCTGATCAAACTGATGGAACTGTAAACTGACTTCATCCCTTCCCTTTCTCACTTTGGTCAGTACCATTCTCAGGTTTGGCATAAATGCAAGAATTTCAGTGGGAGGGGGGGAAGGTTTCTAAAGCTGTAGAAAGAAATGAACAGGACACCTCACTGATAACCAATATTACTTCTTCTATAAACATAGGACAAAAATTGAAAGCAAATGTTTATATGTTGAATTGTTTCCTGTTTAATTTATGCCAGATAAGAATGCTTAATGTATAGTAGCCTCATTTCAGTTTGAAAAATAAATGGCCGCTGTAGCAAAATGCTATATCCAAATACTTTTATTCTATTAAGACTCCATAATCAACACCATTGAGTTGTCTGACATAGTTAAAACATGGGGATTGTACTGAGAGTTTAAATTGAGAAGTGCTGAATGGAAAGCATTTGTTGACTTCTGATTTCAGCACCATGGACAGTTTTTGATTGCTATGCAGTCTTGATAGTGTGTAAAGAATTTGTCAGAGATTTTCTGATTCTTCAAAGTGTATTTTAACTGCTTTTTATCATCCAAATTTTTCTTGTATTTTCACACAAAATATGGAAATGCTCTTCTATAATTACTTGAAGCATAAGCTTAATAATGTTTGCTTTAGAAAGCCACAATATAATAAAGAAATTGCAGTTGGCTAGACCTTTTGTCTTATTCTCTTTATTTCATGAAGGAGGCGGTAGAAAAAAGATTTTAAAAAATGACAATTTGGGAGCCCATCTGTTTTTAAAGTTCTTACTGACTGACAAGGTGGTTGTACCACAAATCAAAGTACTTACACATTCAAGCAAACACAAAATGTGAGGGTATTTTTCTTCTTAAAAAACACTTTTTAATATTACAGGCAATTATTTTCCACACTTCAGTTTCTGGCCTTCAAACTGTCTTTGGCTCCTTTCCTTTTTTACTTAAGGTTTTTTTTTCTTCTGTTCCTCTGTTCTTCTGTCATTAGCGTGTTCTGGAAGGACACAAAGAAATCCCCTTAAAGTTAAAATTCCTGATGTGGAAGAGTTCTTCGCTTATAAAGCAGTTATCTCTTTTTGGAACAGTGAAATGTAATGTTTTAAATGCCAAATTTAAAACCTGAAGAATGCAAAGAATACATATTTGAATTTACAAGTCATACTATATTTGGAGTATCACTTAATATGTGTACATAATGCTACAAGTTAAATTTAATAACATATTCACCTATTGATCTATTTTATTTATTTATATCCTGCCTTTACCATTTTTACAACAACTCAAGGCAGTGAACATACTTAATACTCCTTTCTCCTCCCACCTACCCCACAACACCCCTGTAAGGTGGATTGGGCTGACAGAGTTACTGGCCCAAAGTCAATCATCTGACTGAGATTACAACTCACAGTCTACTCAATTCAAATGAATACATTAAAATTAAATTAAGACTAAAAAAGAGACAAATCTTACAAATATCTCCCCATGGTAAAAGAAATGGAATATTCATTTTTATAATACTTTAAGTGTATAAGTACAAAAACAACTAGAATCAAAAGAAAAAGATGAGGAGATGGCTATGACAACAGGACTTAAGCTCTTAAATTATGACATTCATAAACTCAATTCCATTACACAAATGATATATAAAACAATATATTCAGATACTTATTTTCATCTGTAAAATTGCACTGAGATTGTGTCTCCAAATAACTACTTACTTTTAATAAAGAGATAGTGGAAATAACATCATTCTTAGGTATTTTTCTTTGGAATATAGTGGTAAAAGAACATTTTAAAAAATTATCCATTATCCCCAGTTCGTAACTTACAGTGTGATAAGAGCTTCAACTAAGTTCCACCAATAGATACTGGCTAAAGTAAATACCATAAAATCAGTATTTCTTTCACCACACTGTTCCTCATCTAATAGTTTCATGTTTTCTTTGGCATATCCAGTTTTTAGCGATTACAACCATTTAAGAGTGAAATTGTATCATTTATTTGAAAGCTGACCAGGCTTGGGCAGACAAGCTGAGAAGCAAAGATTGGACAGTTTTTATAATGTTGTGTGGGTAAAGTGGGGAACATAACTCAGTGTTTTAAGAGAAGATTAAATCCAGTATTTAGCCATCTTTGGATACCAATACCTGATGATTTCTAGTATGGTATGTAGAGTACATCCATCATCTTTGAAGTGTTTGGAGAGGATGAATTTTAAATCTTTCATGTATTGGAATGCATAATTATTTTTCTTTAATAAAAGTAAAGATGATCAATCAAAGGTGTTACATATCTTTTATGTGGGTATATTAATTTCTTCCCCAACCTTAATCCCCAGTGAAATCCTATCTCTCTTTCTGTCGAGTGTGTTTATTCTCTCTCTCTCTCTCTGACACCTAGCTGGTTTTCTGCTTAAGGTGGGACTAGAACTCACAATCTCCTGATTTCTAACCAGATGTCTTAAACAATCCATCAAGCTGGCTCTCAATGAACTCCTAAGTCATTTCCATTCATTTATCATTTTAGATGGCCGTAATGCTGCAAAGTTTGAAACCCCCTTTGTTACCTAATAACAAGCTAATACTGTCCTACAATATTTCTAATTCTTCATGTAATCTATGAAATTGACAGCTGTGTATTCTTGAAAATTATAGAACTGGAGCTCAAATATCTGTCTTTCATTATACATAGATTCAAAGTGTAAAACTTGGAATTTACAAGACTAAATGCTTATATCCTTATTGTAGACAAGAATATATCAATTTATATTCTTTAATTTTATATCCATAATCTACATTACCTCAAAATATCTTTGTTGGTACATGCAAAATTTATATTTTTGTGTGACCACATAATTACAAAATCTGGAAATGTGCTATTAAAACCAGTAACCTGAAAAACTCTATTTTAAACAAACATTATAATAATTTCTTAATGCAGAAACCAGAAATGAGAACAACAATTGGTCAAAGTAATATCTTCTCTTACTCAGATTCTCCTACCAACCTACAATTCTTCTCTTTTGATTTCATCCAATATTCCATATTGCTGCAAAAAACAAGACTTGGCAATCTAATTTATTAATTCATTTAAGCAGCACAGTTAAGTATAATTTAGAATATACTTAACTTTCAAGGATGTTCCTGGAATAATGAACAGGAGGTATAACAGTAATTCATGCATTCCACAGCGTGCAATTAGGCTACCAGAACATGCTGTACTTTAAATTATTTTCTGAAGATCACTCAGAAACTATTCTTGGTCCTAAGTGTCGAAGCCAGGTGCTAATAAGTATGAATTCTTTTAGTAATGTGACAAGAGTCACTGCATTAGTTGCCAATTGGTTTCAAAATCCAATTCAAAATACAGGTAGTCCTTGGTTAATGACCACTGGTTCAGCAACCATTCAAAGTTTTGAAGGTGATCCTTGAGATTTATGACTGGTCTTCACAGTTTTGGCTGTTACACCATCCCTGCCATCACGTTATGTGATTCATGCTTGGTAACTAGCTCACATTGTGTCCTATGGTCGCATGATTGCCATTTGTGACTTTAACCGCTCGCTTTTGACAAGCAAGTCAATGGGGAACCCAGCAGATGATTACAAATGGCAATCCTATGATGTCGTGCTTAATGAGCACATGGGATTCGTTTAATGATCAAAACCGGAAGGGTGCATTTGCCATCGTAAGTCAGCACAGTCATGTAATATTGCACTTTTTGACTGCATTGCTTAGTGATGGAATTCATAATTCCAATTACCATCATTATGCAAGGAATACCTATATTTGTTTTAGCCTATCCTAGTCACCTTTGGGACCAGCTCCTCCAAACTGTTTTTTTCTGTCTAATGAAGTCTTTGAGGGAGATGATGTTTGGAGAGGTAGAACAGTCTAGAATCTGATGCTGTATTTTTTTTGTTGGTGCCTTGTTATGTAACATTGTATCCACTAATGTGAGAATGGCTTGGAAGAAAGTCATGGTAACTATTTTATTTAAACATAGTTTTAACTGGTAATAGGATGGCTGGATGCCTGTTTGTTGCTTCAGTAGATTTTTAGACATTATATGTTTTAAACAAAATGTTATATTGTTTATATTGAATTTCTGCTTCTCCAAATGTTGTAATCCGCCTGGACTCTGAGGCATAAAAATTCAACAAACATAGAAATAAAATATGCAGTACAAAAGCAACTGCAACAAACAGACAAAAATCCACCCAGCTCACTAAGCTCCTTTTTTTCCAACAAGAATAAACAGGCAGAAAGAGAAAAATCAAAATATTACATGCAGGGCCTTAGGTAACATAGATTCAGATACTGTGACAGGCTACCCAACTTCATGAAACAAACTGAAACAGGCATGTCCAACAATTTGCATCAAACTGATCCTAACTATCTTAGCCTTCTTACTCCAAAATCTTGTTCCCAAGATTATCAACTTTTTAAATTACACAAATATTGATTCTTTGCTTCCGGGAAAAATATTTTTTATATTGGTTGGACTGAGAACAAAAGCAAAAGCAGCATACAGGTAGATAGACCAAGCAAGAGTTGTGGAAGACATAAAAATGAGAAGTCTAGAGAAATCTAGAAGTCTTTTAAGCATTGCTAGCAATTTCTCTAGCAACTGATTTCTCTTTTAATAATGTGGAACTGTAATGGAGTTAAAACAATAATTGAGTTAAACAATAAACTCAAAATATAGCTAAACCATGCAGATGTTCCTTTTGCAATAGTCAGAAGCATACTAGGCAGAGAGGTAGTGATTTCTACTAAGGCTCCCCCACCTCCTCAACCCCAAACAGAGATAAGCATAAAATGAAGCAGCCACCATGCTTAGGAAGAGGAACAGCCAAAGACCCTTACTTCTAGGAAGGGCTGGTCACTAGTGTACCCCCTTTTTACCGTAGCGTTCTATACTTTGCCAACCTACTGCTCTGTTCTGCAGCGATCCTGCCAAAAGGAGAAAGGAATTAAAGTTCAGAGCAGACAGGGAAGTGGAAAGAAGTATTACTTTAGGAACTGACAACACAATCAAAAGAAGCATGCAAACCAGGCTTCCCGAAATTCGACAGAGATTGGGTGAGCATCAAGAGAATTGCCATTTTTCATAAGAGAATTTATGCTGCCATTTTGGCTGAATTTTAAGCCAGCCACTAATGTAGGTAAAAACATGGTCGCTCTAATTTCACTAAATAGCCATCAGAGAATAAATCAGGTAAAAGAGACAAAGTGCACAATTATAAAGTTAGCCCTAATGCATAACAGATATTAGCAAGAAGCATTTTTATTACAGGCAGTCCTCAACTTACAACCATCCGTTTAGTGACTGTTCAAGGTTACAACAGCACTGAAAAAAATGATTGATGGCCATTTTTCACACTTAAACCATCTCAGTGATCAAAATTCGGACTCTTGGCAACTGCTTCATGTTCATGATGGCTGCAGTGTCCTGGGATGATGTGATCACCTTTTGTGACCTTCTGACAATCAAAATCAATAGGGAGATTCACTTAACAACTGTGTTACTATTCACTTCAGCTATTCACTTCAGCTATGGCAAGAAAAGTCATAAAATGGAGCAAAACTCACTTAACAACTGCCTTGCTTAATAACAGAAATTTTGGGGTCATTGTGGTTGTAAGTTGAGGACCATCTGTATTGGTTCATGCTACTTAGGAGCCCTGGTATAACTTAGAACTTTGCTTCCTCATTTAATACTTAACTACTACAAAAAATCCACAAGACGTTACTTCTCTATGAAGACTTCTCCATGCAGCAAGAAATGTTGCCTATATAAGCTAGACATACTAACTTGTTACTAACCTCATGGTTGCCTCAATTCTGAGAATGCCTAATGGCCATCAAGATTTTCTGAAGGCAAACCTATACATTTTTTTCCCCAGAGTTGAAAAAAAGCCAAGCATTTAGATACTAAAGTGAGGTTCTAGGTCCTGCAAATGATTTGAGTTACTATACTGGAGGCTTTGTGAGAAATGACACTGACCCTCTAATCTTTTAAAAAGAAGAAATCCAGAAAAGATATTCCTTATATTACTGATGGGAAACCTACGGCTTTCTAGATGTCACTCAATTTATAAATGCATGAAGCCCCAGATAACATGGCTAATAGTGAAGGAAGCTGAAAACTAGAATTTAGATACAGTATGTACAAAGGACCATAAATGATGACAACTGGGGACTGAATTTAAACAATGTGGTGTTAATACATGATGTCATGTGACTCCATCGTTTAGTGATGACAATCCCAGCAGTGCTGGTTACCATTGTAACCCCAGGACCATATGGGTTGTTAAATGGAAATGGCAGGAGTCCCAGACAAGGAGCGCTAGTTGGAGGTGCTGCAGGGTGACGCAGCAAGCAGGAAGCGCAGGTGGGGCCACAAGCATGCTGTGTGCACACTACAAAGTGCGAGTGGCTTTTTTCTCCTCGGGGAAAGGCAGGAACAACTTACAAGGGATGACTTTTGACCCTGCCAGCTTCCCTAATGACTTTGCTTGTGTAACACAGGCAGAGAAGGCCGTAAATGGTAATCATGTGACTGCAGGATATTGTGACACTGGAATTGCAAGTCAGTTGCCAAGCACACAATTCATGATTATGTGACCGGGGAGGTACTGCAGTCGCTGGATCTTCAAGGACCAGTTATAAGTACCATTAGTTCAGCGTTGTAACTTTGAACAGTCGCTGAACATGTGGTCATAACCCAAGGACTACTTATACTACTACTCATTCCAAACAGATCTCATCACTTGGTCAGTTAGAATCTCTCCCTTAAGTGATTGTCTTCAAAAGTCAGAACATGGAATTAAATCTAGAATGTCTCAATTATTACATAAGGTGAGATATACTAATGAATCAAGAAAGGACAGCTAGGAATTTAGCAACAGATTTATTGTTAATCGCACATACTTAATTTTTCCTTTACTATCGCTACTAGGGTTTTTTTGTAAAAAAAAAAAAAAAAAGAGGAGAAGAGAGGAAATCCAAGTTTTGTCCTCTTACCTTTTCACAGCTTTTTGAGCCAACATTCTATTGCCTGCTAGGAAGGTGAGGCTACCAAGGAGAGCCAGGTACTTTAGGGTTTGAAACATGTTGAGCTGAGTCCAGTAAACATACATGAGCCCCAACATTGCTAGGAAAAATATGGTCAAATAACAGATTGTAAGATTTGATTTTCTTGAAAACATTTTATAGTAATTCCATTTTGTGAATTCCTTGCACTATCTACTAATCTGCAACTAAATCAAGTACCCAAATTACATATTAAGTTGTAAACAGTTGCTCCACTATGCTGTAGATAACAACCAAGGCTCCAGAATCTTCGATTTCTCTTCAAGTGCAAACATTTAATTACGTACCATAAAAAAACTGACTGGCAGAGAAGGAAGGTGGCAAAAGGAATATAAGGAGTTTGTTTATTTCTCTCCATACCAGGTGCAAATACTAAATCTTTCACCTGGAGAGATGAATTTATGATTCTTCCAATATGAAAAGCAATTCCAACCACACATAGACATAAATACGGCAAATGAAACAAAAATAATCCTCAAATGAAGTAAAATCAACCTTCTAACACAATATGCTGACATTTATAGACAGAATGCAATTAAATGAGTCATACTGAATACTGAGAACATTTCAAAGGGACCAAAGTATAAATAACTTGGAATGTAACGCTTACATTTACAACTACCTTCAAAATGTACTCATTTACTGCAGTGGTATTCAAATGTCTGTGCTTGTTTTATTTATTCTTTTGGTTCATTATATAACATGTAAGAATAAAGCAGATATCAAAACAAGAGTAACAAAAAAAATTATGTAAATTTTTGTTGGATAGTCTTTCTGTTAGATCTATAGACAGACAGTTCATAAGAAAAAATGGACATATATCAACCGTATGTCTTACTTATTCTCTATTAAAAAAGGAAATACATACATTTACAGGCAGTTCTAAATGTTCTCTATATACTGTACATATGTAAAACTGTATGTGTTTATGCTCTTCCCCCAGCCTCCACATGCAATTTCTCTTTAAGCCTTAAAAGGTTTAAAAATAATAAAAAAAACATTGTTCTCCCAAGGTGAGGCAGAGATGCCCTACCTATATGTTTCCAGTGGAACACCCACCCCCCAAAATGATTCTTGGAAAAATATGGGTCTATGGCAGCCAGTGAGTTTTTGGGTGTGCAGCCCTGCATTTTTCTGGCCCTTCTCTTCTTTCGTTTACAGCACTAACCCAGTGGTGGGATTCAGCCGGTTTGCACCGGTTCGGTAGAACTGGTAGGTAATTTTTTGTTGAGTTCGGTGAACTGGTTGAATCCCACCACTGGATGGCACCTAGTGAAGCCCTAGCCCTTTTCGCAAGGCCCAGAATGGCCCTAGGGAAGTGTGTGGATGCCACTTCTGGAAGTCCGTTCTGGGCCTCAGAAGCCTGGAGGAGGCCTCTCAGGCCCAAAACAGCCCTCAGGAAGTGCATGGATGCCGCTTCCGGAAGTCCGTTCTGGGCCTCGGAGGCCCAGGCCCAGAACAGACTTCTGGAAGGGGCATCCATGCGGAGAACCGGTTATTCACGTATTTGAATCCCACCACTGCACTAACCCCATCACTTGACCAATTTCTCCATGATTCTCTGCTTCTATTCAGAAACCTGGGCACCAATGCATTCCTATTATATGTGGGCTTGCAAGCTGCAGAGAATCCAATCAACCGCTTTCCTCCAAATGCTACAGGAGTCCCATTTCAGTCCCAGATGGAACATGCAGGCATTACTGTCTAGATGTCACATTGAGAACACTTCATGCTGTGTCAACACATGCTGCCGCTATGTTCATCTAATCGAATTTAGAAAACTACACAGACTACAAATGTGTGCAGTGCCTGAACACCACAGATGGCCAAGAAAGCAAGGTCAGGCAAAGAGGCTTGTAGACTGTTTCCACAGCATATACATTCAGGGAGAAGGTGTGCTTTTGACCATGAGTACAAGCTCCCTATGATTATGAGCCCAAATAAAACAGTCCTAGATCACGTGGACAGCTGTACTCAAACAAACAGAAACACAACTACTGTTCAAGCCTCCCAACTGAACATATGGAGGTTAGAAGAGAGGATAGCATCATATGGAATGCCCTATTCTCTCTCCTCTTTTTGCTAAATCGGTGAGTTAGGGCAAAAATCTCTTTTATAGTGGCTGCTGAAAACCAGGATCTCCTGGATAGTTAACATGAATGCCTGTATTCCACCAGCGGTACACATATAATAAACTGAGAACCATTGATGAAAGATTCAAATGAAAAATTTTAAATATCCAATTAGTTAATTAAACTTTAAAAAAAATAATGCTGGTTTTTCATAGGGAAAATATGAAATTATGAAGATGAAAGGAAAGAACCTTTCTAAGATTAAAAGCCAATAGGGAAACAATTCAATATAAGAGGACCTACAACTTTCTTTTTAAAATTTGAGACAATTTAGCATGTTAAAGCCAAGTGGCATATTCCAAGGAATGTAAGAAGCCAATAGCTGTTTCTGATCAAATTAAGACACACTGACTGAGGAGAAATCTAGACACTGATCAAGGTACATAAGGAAGAATACAAAAATCAAAGCATCAAAAGGTCATACATACTAAAGGACTGATGCCCCAAATACAAACTCAGAACATTATGTACTAACAAATGTATCTAAATACAAGACATTGAAACTAATGAGAGCTTTTAAAACTGATGGCAAGCATGCATTTAGCCATACCAGAATAATTCTGAAAGATGGGCTAGGGGAAAAATGGACAAAAGGGAGGGATATAGTGTCATTATGTCCATTATAGTTAATAAGCTGTGAGCTCATCTGTCATCAGGCTCTTATCTATAAAGCCAACAGAAAAAAAAGGATAATGGAGAGGAATTCCTCTGGCACTTACCTGCATGACCCAGATGAAAGATAATGGTACTTGGAGCAAAACTGAAGTTAGAAATATTGGCCCCAATCTTTATCCACTGAAAAATGGTAAAAATATACATTAAGGGAGGATAACATTTGCCAATCAACTTCAAGAACATCCCAGTTTGGTTTAAGTCCATTCAAAATATCTGACTCCTTCAGATGTGCAAATGAGCCTTGAAAGTTTTCAGTGACCGTCTTTTAAAATGGGCCTCTCAAATAGAGGCAGGAATTTGGGAGAGGGGTAGATATGGATTAGTAAAATTTTAAACTTTCACCACCTAGGAAATCTTTCACAACCCTATTTTGTGAAAAATTAGCAATGTTATACTGTATTGGTCTTCAGTTGCCTGAAAAACCCAGCAACTGAGTAACAACGGCAAGGAATTCAGTATAATTAGAATGTATATGAAACACTTACCAGAATAAAGAGCAAAAGCAGTGGAGACAGTATCATGGCTGTGAATGTGTTTGATACAACAGTGGGAGGCCTCTTCTCCGGCTCTCTGAACAAATGCTAGTGAAGAGGAATTCCAGGGAAAAAACATCAGAAGAGTACTTTGTCTCAGCAGACAGCAAATTCTAGGTCAAGATATCTAACTATCATTGTACATATATACAACTTAGATTCTACTGAGTTGTTAGTGTTGTTTTCTTAGTATTTGCACTGCCTGATTGCAAACTCTTGTCTGACTGATTGCTTTTGTGCTGTATTCACCTAGTTCTTATAGCAAAATTAACAATGAATGATACAATGAGGGGTTTTATTTATCAGCTGACATATGCAAGGCAGGTATTGATTTGATGGGAAAGTGTGACTGGGCCAAGGTTACCCGCCTGATTTTCATGCCTATGCAAGAACTAGAAGCTGAATTCTTAAGACATTATAAATCTCTAGTGGGGAAATGACCAACTTTTCCTTTTTTCCTTTGTTGTCATATACAAGTAAGGCTCTTTTCCATACACAATCAATGCTAATTTATCTGTGCAGAAAAGAATAGGTGTGCTAAAAGACCCTTCTAGATGCAAGGGCATTATTTTTCAATTTTCTTTAGCTAAAAACTGATTCTTGAAGCAACAGTAGAAAACTCAACGTCTTATTCTTGGGTTTTGCAACCATCTATGGATATATGCAAAAAAATACAGCTCTACTGACAGAGGAATTAATTATAGTTGCAAACATATGGAGGTTTTTGTAATGCAAGATAATATTAAATTTAGCATTCTAATCCAAGTACAAAAAGAGCAAAGGAAGCAAAAACAAAAGCATTCATGGACAGAAGAGATGGAAACTGGTACCCTTGCTCTATTAGATAAGCTTGATAACAAATTTAAGTTAAATAAATAAATCAGAAGTAGCGGTCTTCCAAATGGAGAATTCAATGAAACAGAGTGTCCTGATGTGGAATGTACCTGTATCTCAGGTTTAGGAGTGAAAAGGCTTTTTGACTGGACTGTAGATGGAGCATCTTCTTCTGGAAATTTGATGACAACATCAGCCTGGAAAGCATTAAAAAGGTAAATGCTAATTGAAGGTTATTTATGTTTGATTGCTTTACCTTTCCATAAATAATTAAAAATATCAATTCACTTAACCCACCCTTAAAATTAAGACCTCGGATAATTAGATAGTTGCTACCTCTATATGATTTGGGTCCTAGCTATATTCATGAGACTCTATTTCCCCTGATAGAATTTGCCTACTTGATATGGTTGGGCAGAGATTCACAGCTGAAGGTCCCTTGTTATCAGAAGACATCCCCCTCATCTGGAACTGCTTACTTTACTAGGCAATACAGATCCAATCTGATGGCCTTCCAAAAGCTTGTAAAAATCTGGCTGCTTTGGAAAGCCTTTGATTATTGGTTAACATGGCTATTACTATTACATAGTAATGGTAATAGGTTTTGTATCTGTACCCCTCCTAGATCTGAAGGGATTTAAATGATAGAAAGGATACATAAATAAGAATAATTTATCTTAATAAGATTTACTCTCAAGGTAGTAACCCTCTTTTGCCTTACAACTGGAAGCACCACGATATCACTGGTTTTCAGAATAGCCTTACATAGAAAATATTGATGCAAGTTTTTTCCCTCTCTCAGAGTATCAGAACTCAAGATCATCCATTGAAATTAAATGGAAAAAAGATCCAGGAAAGGCCGAGGAAAGTATTTTTCCACAAGGCATATATGTTTTGGAATTTGCTGTGAGCATCTGTGATTTTAATAGCCAAGTTGGATGATTTTGGAAATTTGACAGATTCATGACGAATCAGGCTACCAAAGCCTACTAATAATTAAGGACTGATTCCTAGCTCTTGGTTAGTAACACACCTTAAATGCTAGTTATTGGGAAGTATCATGAAAGACAGATGCTGCCCTCCAGTTAGGGGGTATAAACAAGATTCAAAAGCTGGCCACTGGGGCAAATAGAAATGGGCAAAATTGATCCAGGGTGTTCTCCCTGCCTATTTAGATCTTCATCAAGTTAATTCCTTGAGCTTACACAAGATCTAGCTCCTCATCTCTCTAACTGATACTAATCTAGCAGGTAAAGCATTCTACAATTGGACCAACATACCACATTCCAGAGGATTGGGTTTTCCAGAGTGGCATCACCAATGATCAAATAAAGAGTGTATATTCCAGAGGCTGAATCAAACTCAGTTTTTCTCTCAGAAGTGTCCAGTTCAAACTTGTAGATGTTTTTGCTATCTGGTTCTGCAACAAACACTACCTCCTGCCCAGTTTTTTGATTGTGAAGCCGTACAAAAGTCTAATTTGAAAAGACAATGAAACTTATGTTAGCATCCAAATCATAAAAGCACAAAAGCTTTAATACTATTATTATTTCACCAGGGTTGAAGGAGAATATGCTTGATTTAAGAGCTTGGAAGGAATTCCAAGGGCCAGA